>NC_088222.1:34354729-34654729 GCF_036934945.1 Oncorhynchus masou masou | reverse complement strand
TCTCAAAAGGCACAGAATTTGTGGAACGACCCAACTATTAGATTGTGGTCTTGATTGGTTACAACCTTATTGTCAGAGTGTTTATCTCTTACACTGTGATCAGTGGTGTTCAATTCACCAATTGCCAGGTCCCCTCTTAATCTATGGCAGACAAAAACATGAATTTCCTTCAACTTATTACACTGTACACTTAATGAAACAATACAGGCACAATCAAGCATGTGTGATTATTAATGACAATGTATTGCTTTGGGTTTACTCAAATTGGTTAACCTCTTGCTAAGTGCATCACTCTTAGTCTGTAGCTGGTCTCTGTTATCTGAAAAGACTTGATACATATTGCTACTAGTTAAAATGGTCATTCTTACTACTGCTGTAAGTGGCAGGCGTTTATAAAAGCAATCTGCACTTGGTACATCCATTTTTTGACTTTTAAATCAATGATACTGTATATACGAATTGATTCTTATAGACCTTATAAATGCCTTGTAAGATTAGTTCAACTGCCTTACCAAACCCGAACCCAAAATATAAGCTTTCTTTACTCCATTATTTGTAAACAAACACTGTATAGTCTCAACATGGTTAAAACAATCATTTTGGGCCTCCCAGGGTGTGCCACAACTGGCTGCTACCGGGGGTCCCATAGGGTGGCGCACAATTGGCCCAGCATCGTCCGGGTTAGTGGAGGGTTTGGCCCGGGGTGGGGGTTTACTTGGCTCATTGCTCTCTAGCGACTCCTTGTGGCAGGCCTTGCGCCTGCAGGCTGACTTCGATCGTCAGTTGAACGGTGTATCCCCTTACACATTGGTGCAGCTGGCTTCCTGGTTAAGCAAGCGGGTGTTAAGAAGCACAGTTTGGGGGGTCATGTTTCAGAGGACGCATCTCCCGAACCCTTTGGGAAGAAAAAAGGGGGGTAAAAATGTCAAAAATAAATAGAATGCTATCAGTTTGATCTCATGGATGGTCAGTCCTTGCATCCATAGCTCTCTCTCTATGAATTTGAGAGTGGTTATATTTCCCATCTGTCAGCAGGGTTGGCAGGGTGCCAACTTTGTTGTTGGAGATAAATAAAACAGACCTCTGGACAGTCTGCTAAAAAAGGACAGAATATCGTGGTTGTGGTTTGCAAGTTTCTTAATTTCCTGCTGTATCATGTAAGTGTGTATGTGTATTCTGTGTTAATATTTAGTTAGTTAGTAAATAAATGATTAAATCAATTTGTGTAGTACTGAATAATAGAAAGGCTGGGGTTCTTGCCGATCCAACGATAATGCAACGTTTAGAATGAGACTGATATGAGGTAATGATTAATAAGTGACTGTTGTCGATATATAACCTATATTTATATATGTTTAGAATTTAATTCGAGAGATGGTAAGTTGTTAAACAACTTCTTCTGTGGTGCCCCAAATACATAATGAGTTGTTACATGATTAATTTAATCGAGTAACAATTCAACATAGTTAGTTGATTCGATAAATAACAGACATTAATGATAGTCACGTCACGACATATTACATTTACATTTTAGTAATTTAACAGATGCTCTTATCCAGAGCGACTTACAGTTACTGCATTCATCTTAAGGTAGCTAGGTGAGACAACCACATCACAGGCACAGTGAGTACATTTTTCTTCAAAATAGCTATCAGCAAAGTCAGAGCTAGTAAAAAAAAAAGTATATTAAAAAGTTAAAAGTGTTTGTTCACAAAGTGCATTCTTTTTTTTCAGGTGAGAGAGGGAGGGAGAAAAGAGACGACTTAGGAGAAATTAGTAGCCCTGTGGCACCAGCGCGATGACCAGATGCTCTTGGAATATGAAAGAAAACGTAATCAGATGAAGAGAGAGCAGCTGGAGTTGCTGTGTTCTTGTTCTCTGGGGCCAAAAGAAATCAAGGGAATGAAGGGCAGCATAGGCTGAGATGAATTCAGCGTTCTGGACCACAGATTAGCAGTTCCAAATGCTGCCAGAGAACCGGAATTCTCACAGCACTAAATTAGAATGGTTGCAGCCAAGTGGTGGGGAGCGTCTGTAAGGCCTACAGGGAAACAACAACAGTCACAAATTGCCCAATCACTTAATCCTGGTTTATGTGTCAATAACCATTTGCAAGTTAATAGCAGTTCACATACGAAGTAGGCTACTGAGAAGACAGATAGTACTTAAAGTATGGCCCTAGCTAGCAAAAAGACAGTACTAGACAAAAATTATACTTAATCACTCCTGGAGATATCAGGTGTCCTCTAGCTGTAGAATGAAGCACTGTATGTCTGGGAAAGAGATGTGAATGTCTGGGAATGTCTAAGGAGAGATACATTTACAATGGAGCTTTTCAAATAGAGACGAAAACAAGCTAACAGATGTCTGATAAGAAACACATTTTCCCAATGAAGCATTCAACTATTCTGAGAAGCAATTTGAAGGAATGTGCAAGAAGCATCTGGGGAGGTAGCCTACAAGTTTTTATCTCGGTGGGAGAATAATGCCAATCTCTTACCAGCCATCTGTCTACTCTTCCCTCTGTCTATTATGTTCTCTTGGGACGCTATATCATATTCTCTCCAGTTGAATGATAGGGCAAAATGTAGATTCCAGCCTAAATAGACATACCTAAACATAATTATTGTGCCATCAACAATAACTGGTATTGTTGCATTGTTTTAGAAAAGGTCTGGACCTCACCTTTCTGGTACAATTTTTTTAACTACTTGGGGCAGTATTTTCACATCCGGATGAAATGCATGCCCAAATTCAACTACCTGCTACTCATCCCCAGAAGATAAGATATGCATAATATTAGTAGATATGGATAGAAAACACTGAAGTTTCTAAAACTGTTTGAATCATGTCTGTGAGTATAACAGAACGTATGTAAACTCAGAGGAAAAAACATTCAGATTTCTTTATTTTGAGGTCACTCTCTTTTCAATGGGTTTTAATTGGGAATTCAGATTTCTAAGGGACCTTCTTGCAGTTCCTACCATTTCCACTGGATGTCACCAGTCTTTATAAATTGGTTGAGGTTTTTCCTTTGTGTAATGAAGAAGTAGCCCTGTTCAAAACGAGGATCACTTCAAGTGTACAGTTAGATAGAGGCGCGTTTACCAGAAAGGTAGCATCAGTTTGTTTCTTCCTGTATTGAACACAGATCATCCCGTCTTCAATATTATCGATTATTTACTTTACAAAATACCTAGAGTTGTATTACAAAAGTAGTTTGAAATGTTTTGGCAAAATTTACAGGTAACTTTTGAGATATCTTGTAGTCACGTTGTGCAAGTTGGAACCGGTGTTTTTCTGGATCAAATGCGCCAAATAAATTGACATTTTGGATATATATCGACGGAATTAATCGAACAAAAGGACCATTTGTGATGTTAATGGGACATATTGGAGTGCCAATGGAAGAAGCTCTGGTAAGGCATGATTTATATTTTTATTTCTGCTTTTTGTGTTGCGCCTGCAGGGTTGAAATATGTTTTCTCTCTCTGTTTATTATGGTGCTATCCTCAGATAACAGCATCGTTTGCCTTCGCCGAAAAGCCTTTTTGAAATCTGACATGTTGGTTGTATTCACAACACGTGTAGCTTTAATTTGGTATCTTACATGTGTGATTTCAGGAAAGTTTGATTTTTATAGTAATTTATTTGAATTTGGCGCTCTGCAATTTCTCTGGCTTTTGGCCAGGTGGGACGCTAGCGTCCCACATATCCCAGAGAGTTAAACAAATTGCTGAGATGTAGTCACTTTTGAGGACACAATCTCAAGTACATAGTACAAATATTAGGAAAATATGAAATATCATACATAAAAATGTTTTACAATTCAACAATAGCGCTTACGTAACAGCACGCGGGGGCTACAACAGACTTCTTGTGTCGCGACATCCCTTTAAGGCCCTTCTGCTAGCTTGATAGCCCTGGCATGCTAGCTGTATGAATCGCCGTGTCTCCAACCCACCGAGCTACTCACTGGACCCCTATGATCACTCGGCTACACATGCCTCTCCCTAATGTCAATATGCCTTGTCCATTGCTGTTTTGGTTAGTGATTATTGCCTTATTTCACTGTAGACCCTCTAGCCCTGCTCAATACGCCTTAGCTAACTATTTAGTTCCACCTCCCACACATGCGGTGACCTCACCTGGGTTAAATGATGTTTCTAGAGACAATATCTCTCTCATCGTCACTCAATGCAGAGTTTTACCTCCACTGTATTCACATTCAACCATACCTTTGCCTGTACATTATGCCTTGAATCTATTTTACCGTGCCCAGAAACCTGCTTTTACTCTCTGTTCCGAACGTACTAGACAACCAGTTCTTATAGCCTTTAGCTGTACCCTATCCTACTCCTCCTCTGTTCCTCTGGTGATGTAGAGGTTAATCCAGGCCCTGCAGTGCCAAGCTCCACTCACATTCCCCAGGCACTCTCATTTGCATGTTAACATTAGAAGTCATTAGAAGTTTGATTTATTCACTGCTTTAGCACACTCTGCCAACCCGGATGTCCTAGCCGTGTCTGAATCCTGGCTTAGGAAGACCACCAAAAACCCTGACACTTCCATCCCTAACTATAACATTTTCCTCCAAGATAGAACTGCCAAAGGGGGCAGAGTTGCAATCTACTGCAGAGATAGCCTGCAGAGTTCTGTCTTACTATGCCGGTCTGTGCCCAAACAATTCAAGCTTCTATTTTAAAAAATCCACCTTGCCGCTTGCTATAGACCACCTTCTGCCCCCAGTTGAGCCCTGGACACCATATGTGTATTGGTTGCCCCCCATCTATCTTCAGAGCTCGTGCTGTTAGGTGACCTAAACTGGGACATGCTTAAAACCTCTTGATACTCCCCATCCCGGATCCGGGATCGTGAATAAAGCCTCAGGCTCATTAGCATAACGCAACGTTAACGATTTCTGAAAATCGCAAATAAAATGAAAATAATGCGCCTGCTCTCAAGTTTAGCCTTTTCTTAACAACACTGTCATCTCAGATTTTCAAAATATGCTTTTGAACCATAGCAATTCACTAATTTGTGTAAGAGTATGCAAAGCTAGCTTAGCATTTTGAGTAGCATTTAGCACACAACATTTTCACAAAAACCAGATAACCAAATAAATAAAATAATTTACCTTTGAAGAGCTTCGGATGTTTTCAATGAGACTCTCAGTTACATAGCAAATGTTCAGTTTTTCCTGAAAGAATCTTTGTGTAGGAGAAATCGCTCCGTTTTGTACATCACATTCGGCTACCGAAACGAACCGAAAATTCAGTCACCAACAACGTCAAACTTTTTCCGAATTAACTCCATAATATCGACCGAAACATGGCAAACGTTGTTTGGAATCAATCCTCAAGGTGTTTTTTCACATATCTCTTCATTGATATATCGTTCGTGGAAGCCTGCTTTCTTCTCTGAATTCCATGGAAAAATACTTGCAGCTGAGGTTTGCGCACCAATTTCGGCGCAGGACACCGGGCGGACACCTGGTAAATGTGGTCTCTTATGGTCAATCTTCCAATGATATGCCTACAAATACGTCAGAATGCTGCAGACACCTTGGGGAAACGACAGAAAGGGCAGGCTCATTCCTCTCGCATTCACAGCCATATAAGGAGACAATGGAAAATGGAGCCTCAAAAATCCTGCTCATTTCCTGGATGCCGTTTCATCTTGGTTTTGCCTGTAGCTCACGTTGTAGGGCACGCACAGAGAATATCTTTGCAGTTCTGGAAACGTCAGAGTGTTTTTTTCCAAAGCTACCAATTATATGCATAGTCGAGCATCTTTTTGTGACAAAATATTGCGCTTAAAACGGGCACGTCTTTTTATCCAAAAATGAAATAGCGCCCCCATAGCATCAAGAGGTTTTAACACCCCAGCCATCCTACAATCTAAGCTCAATGCCCTCAATCTCATACAAATTATCAATGAACCTACCAGATACAACCCCAAATCTGTAAACATGGGCACCCTCATAGATATCATCCTAACCAACTTGCCCTCTAAATACACCTCTGCTGTCTTCAACCATGATCTCAGCGATCAGTGCCTCATTGCCTTCATCCGTAATGGGTTCGCGGTCAAACAACCACCCCTCATCACTGTCAAACGCTCCCTAAAACACTTCAGCGAGCAGGCCTTTCTAATTGACCTGGCCCAGGTATCCTGCAAGGATATTGACTTCATCCCTTCAGTAGAGGATGCCTGGTTGTTCTTTAAACGTGGATTCCTCACCATCTTAAATACGCATGCCATATTCAGAAAATGTAGAACTAAGAACAGATATAACCCTTGGTTCACTCCAGGCTAGACTGCCCTTGACCAGCACAAAAACATCCTGAGGCGTACTGCATTAGCATCGAATAGTCCCCGGGTATCCTGGAAGGATGTGGACCTCATCCCGTCAGTAGAGGATGCCTGGTTATTCTTTAAAAGTGCTTTCCTCACCATCTTAAATAAGCATGTCCCATTCAAAAAAAATTAGAACCAGGAACAGATATAGCCCTTGGTTCACTCCAGACCTGACTAACCTTTACCAGCACAAAAACATCCTGTGGCGTACTGCATTAGCATCAAATAGCCCCAGCGATATGCAACTTTTCAGGAAAGTTAGGAAACAATATACACATGAAGTTTGAAATAGCTAGCCTTTGCTTTCCTAACAGAAATTTGCATCCTGTAGCACAAACTCCAAAAAGTTCTGGGACACTGTAAAGTCCATGGAGAATAAGAGCACCTCATCCCAGCTGCCCGCTGCACTGAGGCTAAGAAACACTCCCAATTCCCTTTAAAGTTAACTAAGTTATTGGCCCACCCCATGAGCACAGACTGTCACGCCCTGACCATAGACCATTTTATTCTCTATGTTGGTTAGGTCGGGGTGTGACTCGGGTTGGATATCTAGGTTTTTGTATGTCTATGTTAGCCTGGTATGGTTCCCAATCAGAGGCAGCTGTTTATCGCTGTGTTTTGTGGGATCTTGTTTTGAGTTAGTGCATGTAGCACTTCTTATGTTATGGTTTGTTGTTTGTTTCCTTTTGATTTTTTGTTTAAATAAATAAATAAAGATGTGGAACTCAGAGCACGCTGCGCCTTGGTCCGTCTCTACACACAGCCGTGACACGGACATTGATCTAGCGTCATGGGACAGCTTTTTTCTGCTCTTCCGAATATAACCCCCACCTTGGGAATTTATCTTCAGACCAGAGGGAGTTAAGGTTTGAGTAGATTGCTGAATCTTTTATCCATACCACGTGGTTAAACTCTGAGACTATCGATCCGACAGAATAAATCTTCGAGTCTCTTCGATACTAATTATTAGTCTGCAGCTAGAAATTATGTACCCGTGAATGCGAGGACCGTCAACCGCCGAAACATCTATTCTCTAACAACACTGCTGAATGTTACTCTGAACTATTCATTCTAACCACGGCAGAGAGAGAGAGGGTGGACAAACTCTCCAACAGAAACAAACTATCTAACAGAGATCCTGACGACACACTGAGCGTATATATATATATATTGATTGCAATTATTCCCGAATGAGTGAGCGTTCATGTGCAACGGATTAGCATTTCAATTGTTATAATTAGCAACTTTGTAGTGTCTTTTATCTTTCACGCCCTTCTCAGTCCCTTTGTCTATCAAGCCGCCATGCCAGTTTAGCCCACTAGGGCACATCCGCTATCATTTCCTTGTAACTATATCTACCGTTTGTTTGTTTATGCATTTCTGTGATTATTTAGTTAGTAAATAAATTATTTAAGACAATTGATGTATGGATGATTCATAGTGAAGACTGGGTTCGTGCAGATAACCAACAATTTACGACGTTTGGAATGAGACTAACGTGAGGTAAAGAATAATTTATTAATTAGAAGACTAATTGATCAGATATTAAAATATCTGAAAGTTTGTCATTTCGATATTTTCCTTGGTGCCCCGACTTCCAAGTTAATTACATTTACATGATTAATTTAGTTTAATCACGTAATAATAATTACAGATAATTTATTTGATCAAAATAAGTCTTCAGTTTAATGATGGCAAAGACACGACAAGAGACAATACTGCGAGGCTGTATTCATCGACCTGGCCAAGGATTTCGACTCTTGTCAATCACCACATTCTTATTGGCAGACTCAATAGCCTTGGCTTCTCAAATGACTGTCTCACCTGGTTCACCAACTACCTCTCAGACAGAGTTCAGTGTGTCAAATCGGAGGGCCTGTTGTCCGGACCTTTGGCAGTCTCTATGGCGATGCCACAGGGTTCAATTCTCGGGCCGACTCTTTTCTCTGTATATATCAATGATGTCGCTCTTGCTGCTGGTGATTCTCTGATCCACCTCTACGCAGACGACACCATTCTGTATACCTCTGGCCCTTCTTTGGACACTGTGTTAGCTGACCTCCAGAAGAGCTTCAATGCCATACAACTCTCCTTCCGTGGCCTCCAACTGCTCTTAAATGCAAGTAAAACTAAATGCATGCCCTTCAACCGATCGCTGCCCACATCTGCCCGCCCGTCCAGCATCACTACTCTGGACGGTTCTGACTTAGAATATGTGGACACCTACAAATACCTAGGTGTCTGATCAGACTGTAAACTCTCCTTCCAGACTCACGTTAAGCATCTCCTATCCAAAATTAAATCTAGAATCAGCTTCCTATTTTGCAACAAAGCATCCTTCGCTCAAGCTGCCAAACATACCCTTGTAAAACTGACTATCCTACCGATCCTTGACTTCGGTCGATAACATTTACAAAATAGCCTCCAACACTCCACTCAGCAAATTAGATGCAGTCTATCACACTGCCAACCGTTTTGTCACCAAAGCCCCATATACTACCCACCACTGCGACCTGTATGCCCTCGTTGGCTGGCCCTCGCTTCATATTCGTCACCAAGCCCACTGGCTCCAGGTCATCTATAAGTCCTTGCTAGGTACAGGCCAGCCTTATCTCAGCTCACTGGTCACCATAGCAGCACCCACCCGTAGCACGCGCTCCAGCAGGTATATTTCACTGGTGACCCCCAAAGCCAATCCTCTGCTGCCAATGACTGGAACGAACTGCAAATATCACTGAAGCTGGAGACTCATATCTCCCCCACTAGCTTTAAGCACCAGCTGTCAGATCAGCTCACAGATCACTGCACCTGTACATAGCCCATCCAACGACCTCATCCCCATACTGTGTGTACACACACACACACTACATACGCTCACACAAACAAAACACACATGCATATTGACGCCCCACACACACACACACACACACACACATACACACAGACACACTTTTACACTCTTTCAGTCTTTTTTTATTTAGCTAATTGTTCTTACTTTTTAACTCTGCATTGTTGGTTAAGGGCTTGTAAGTTAAGTAACACCTGTTGTATTCGGTGCATGTGACATATACAATTTGATTTGAGAAATTAGTCTTTCTGGCACTATAAGACACAGGAACCTAAAATGTTCACAGAGCGCTTTGAACACCAAAATAGGGGAATTAACATCTAAGAAGTTTTAATGCATGGTGCTTATGTTACTAAGTGTTAGTAAAACGCTGGTATAGAAGATTAAACAAAGATGTGTTCTAAGACCTCATCAGCTTTGTTATTAGTGGGTTTATTAAAGGTCATAGTTCATAATTGCCCAAATGAATACAGATCATTGTTAGTATATAATCATGGCATTTACAGCTCTCTCCCGCTCAGCCCAGTCAAAACTCTTCTCTGTCCTGGCATTACAATGGTGTAACCATTGCAGGGACTGTATCAAGACAGCTGTCCCTGCCAAATTTTCAGAAAATGTCTAAAACCCTACTTCTTCAGAGTGTATAAAAATCCTACAAGCACTGACTTTGCTGATAACTACTTTATTGAGG
Organism: Oncorhynchus masou masou; assembly: GCF_036934945.1. Taxonomy (NCBI): domain Eukaryota; kingdom Metazoa; phylum Chordata; class Actinopteri; order Salmoniformes; family Salmonidae; genus Oncorhynchus; species Oncorhynchus masou. Next base: position 34,644,830 of record NC_088222.1, on the reverse strand, counting down.
GAAAATATACTGTAACGACGTTCTTCGTTTGTCGCAAGAAAGTCGGACCGAAATGCAGCGTGTTGGTTACTCATGTTTTTTAATGAAACAAATAACGATTACAAGAAAATACAAAACAACAAAACGGAACGTGAAACCTATTACAGCCTATCTGGTGAACACTACACAGAGACAGGAACAATCACCCACGAAATACAAAGTGAAACCCAGGCTACCTAAATACGGTTCCCAATCAGAGACAACGAGAATCACCTGACTCTGATTGAGAACCGCCTCAGGCAGCCAAGCCTATACAACACCCCTACTCAGCCGCAATCCCAATAACTAAAAAACCCCACTACGAAATACAACAACATAAACCCATGTCACACCTGGCCTGACCAACTAATTAACGGAAACACAAAATACTAAGACCAAGGCGTGACATGTACTTTCTATGACTTTGATATGTTTTTGTCTCACCCAGCTATCTTAAGATGTTGTAAGTCGCTCTGGATAAGAGCGTCTGCTAAATAACTAAAATGTTAAAATATGCCAGTTCGCAGAAGCTTTATCCAAAGAGACTTACAACAATGCACGCACTCACTGTTGTATTGGTGGCCCCAGCTGGAATCCAACCTACAGCCCTGGAGTTGCTAGCGTCATGCTGTTAATCAACTAAGCCACACAGAAACGGCATCCTACTTCACCCTGACAAGGATGTGGCCACTGTCACAGGCCCGGGGCTCCCTCCCTGGGGAGCTAATTTATGATGTAAATGAAATGTAGGCCTGCTGATAGACCATCAGACACACTGTGATGGATATGCTAGGCTCAGAGACTCATCTATCATCCATGTATCCTAGTTCAACATGCTGAGGAAAGCTGTCCCGCCACCACCACAGCTCATACACTTACACATGCACACACACACGGATCACACACGGATCAGCTTTACTCTGCTCTGTCCCCCCTATGATTGATGTTTGAGCTGATGCTCCACGATGATTATCTATTTTGATTATGTCATCCCATTGTTACAGTATGTGCACTGCAGATCTATTTCAGATTAGATCATTGACTCAGGGCTTCCATTTTAATATAAAGTCATCACGGAAAACTTTTGACGCTGCCTAAAGAGGAATTCATTCAAAGAGAGAAGAGCTCAGCACATGTGAGCCTGTGCCCTTGAGCACTATGAAAAGCAGAAGTTAAGTTATTAGATTTAAGTAGTCTTTAACTCTGCTCCATATTCCCCCTCACGTATTTTCATTTAGAAAAATGCTTAGTTATTTCGCTATTAGCATAGATAAGTACCATTGTTTAAATGCAGATTGAAGTTATTAATTTTCCACAAAGCTAGCATATTTAAACAGACTGAACGGAAGGCTTTCTGCAATTACATTTATCTAGGAAAGGTCAGTTGCTTTGTACACTGAAAAGTCATTTTCACTCAGAAGATTCAGTGCGGCTGCAGCTGTAGAATTTGAACGCAGTCTTTTAGGTTTGTTTATAATAGCTTAAGTAGAGTTTTTTTCTCTCAAGCTACTACTGAGAACCATGAGTCATTTTCACCGGCTTTTATAGTGAGCCTTTAATAGGTGATTCAGAAATATGCAAATACGCACTTCTCTTGCTCTGCAATACCTTTCAAATGCAAATCACACTCTGACCACTGAAATCAAGGGAAAGCACATGTGTCAGATTGAGTTTATGCAGAATAAAGTCCTTTTAAGCAGCATTCATGATTACTGGGTTTGTGGAAGTGGTATACTTTGCTGCCAATGACTTTCTGTCATTATTATCCGCACACAATGTCCTTGATTCGTTGGGACAAATTGTTGCTGGATTCAAACAACCAACTTATGCCATGGTAACAAACAGAGAAGAATAACAATGCCAAAATGATCCTTTTGTTATGTCTTAGCTTAGCACACATTTTGGGTTGTAGAGACATGCTTTCCCAAAAGAAAATGTGCCAACCTGTAGAGAAAAGAAAAGGAAACAATCCCTTGTGTCTGGTATTACAGACAGAGAGAATGTGAGACAAGGCACATACAATATAGGTCACTGTTTAGGAGCCTACATGTTGTTGTCTATAAGAGGTATCTATCTGTACTTGCTCAGGCATTTGGCCTTCTTATCCTCTGCCTTTGTTCTTGTTATTCTGTCTCTCTAATCATCAACAGTCCTCTGTTATCTTGAAAGCGCTCATATTTTTGTTCTTTCTTAGATATGCTAATAATAATTCAGAAAATGTAATGAACGACCTTGAGGCTAGCGTTAGTACAGAAGGGAAAAGAGGAATCAAAACAACATTGTTTCTCTTGTTAACTCATTTTAATGAATTCCTATGAAAATGAGACTTTGAAAAAAGATCTAGTCATTAATTATTCTAATTTCCCATTGGCTTTAAAGCTGGGACCCGTAGTGGTGAAACTGGCATATCCGTTAGCAATATTACAACAACAAAGACATTACTTCAAACAATGAACACAGTTTTTTTCCTCTGACATCTTTGCTGATCATTGCACGTGCGATAGAACAGCAGAGTATCTACTATAATCTTCTTTTTTATCATAATGCTGGATGCTCCTCTCCTGCTTTCATAAACAAAACTAAAACAATAACAAATGCTCCTGGGCCGATCTGTTGCACTGTTTTACCTAATACAGATTCCAGGTTTAAGAGTGTTGTAAATCAATAATGTTGCAGACAAGGCGTAATCTACTAGAACAGTCATGATGGAGAGGTATAATTACAGTTGTTGTAGTTGGAATCACTAAACAGAGAGTAGTACAGAACCACTTTGAGCTCTAATCAAAGTTCACTATGTTATTTTGTAAGGTGGAATCAGGTCAGAGGTGTTTCCCATGTACTGTACACATCATACACAGCATCTCAGGACCAGGGCAGTTGTCCAGCCTCTAGCAGCAGCCCAGTATTCATGACATGTACAGTAGATTTCTTGACAGTGCTTAAATGGTGATTTTCCCCACACCGATTTGTGGCATAACTCTATTTTCCAGCAGTCAATTACGGTCTGTCACCTTCCATGGAACAGCTCTGCTGTGTATGTGAAAATTACCCTCCCCCCTATACACACACACACACACACACACACACACATCCACTCTAGATTTAAATTGATGCTACAATACACTTTATTTACACTTTATTTAACATTTACTATGCAGCTTACCAATTTCCTCCCTCAGCTCCCCTCCCTACCATACTTTTCACAGCGCTGCTTTGCTCGGCCAATTATTCCTGACTGAGCTTCCAGCCAGGCGTCTGGGAGTGGGTCAGGAAAGTGTTTAACACATGTAAAGCAGGCTCGTCGCCCAGTTTGTGTGTGTGTGTGTGTGTGTGTGTGTGTGTGTGTGTGTGTGTGTGTGTGTGTGTGTGTGTGTGTGTGTGTGTGTGTGTGTGTGTGTGCGTACGTACTTGCGTGCATGCGCATAGGTTGATGTGATGAGGGCTGTCTTTACTCTCAGAGCCTACATTTAGCATTTCATATTTCAATCATTTAGCAGGCACTTTTATCCAGAGCAACTTACAGTAGTGAGTCCGCTGTGGGAATCGAACCCACCACCCCTAACATATGGAATTGTTTTAGATCACTTAGCTATTTTATTTTGAAATTTAGGACCCCTGTAGGTATCCCAAAAATATAGAAAAAATGTTTTGATAAAATATTGAATGTGGATTACTATAGCCCATTCTTAGATGGCAAAACTTACAATAAAAAGATAATTCAAAAGGAATAAGGTTTTGAAGTTTCTTTCCTATATCTAGGAGATATATGAAAGCTCAGGAAATATATATTTTTGGACACATTTTTACTCCCTTTTTCCATACTTCCAATAATTTTTTCAAACCGATACAGGGATACCTTTTAGTTTGTCGGCCAAACCTTCAGATGTTACTGGTGTTTGGCATATGACAGATTTTCTTGATGTCTCCTGGTCTGACAAACAGTGCTGTAGCTCTGCCACTTTCCACTGCAGATGCAAAAGGCAGTCATAGGTGGATGCGGTGGATTGAGACAGCCCATACAAAAAACAGATGTCTCTAGCTTCAACAGAAGGATTTTGATGCACATTTTTTAAAATGTTATTATTATTTGTATTATGTTAATTCGATAGGTGCATCAATCGTCTCTTAAGGATAGGATAGCACAGTGTTTCCCATGATGGTGGCACAGTGGGGACATGGAGCAGCACAGTGTGAAACGCAGTGTGTGTGTGTGTGTGTGTGTGTGTGTGTACAGAAGTGCAGTGTCAAACAGAGAGAACAGAAAACAGCTGCTGCACCACACGGCCTCACGGACCTCACATCTTTGGCCTGGAACCACTTCTCTCCAACACTTTGTTACAGGTTTATAACATAACACATTTCATTGTCTTGTTGTTATTTTTCGTTAAAGTGTCTCGCTGACTGATTTTGTTGGTTCAGTGATGCTTAATTGCTTAGGTTAGGGTGATACACTAATAATTGTAGACCCTATTTGAACCCAAACCTTCCTTTCCATGCCACCTCGGTCTGTATAGTAAGTTATAGAGAAGGTTATTAGTATAGACCATAGTTTAACCCAAACCTTGCTCTCTACGTTATCCCACCTCTGTCTACTCGCCAGGCCTCGCCAGAGAGAGGCTTACAAAGTGCAATACTGAGTCGTAGAGCCTCTATTCCAGGCAACAATCCACTCAAAGCTATGCAGCCCTCGTGTGGCACTTTCTGTATTTTGAAAGTTTTATATATCTTGTATTTTGAAAGTTTATATATCTTGTATTTTGAAAGTTATATAACTTGAAAACTCGATGGCTGACATGAAAAACATTTTTAGGACTGTATCAACAGTGAAACAAATACCAAAAGGTTTTGAGTGGTATTTTCCTTTAAGTTAATACGATTATCCTCCGCTTTTTATCTTCCCTGGCAGGATTAGTGTGTTGGACAGCTGAGAAGAGGGAAACATATTTCAGCCCTGCTGATTGAGGAGATTAGCACATCTAATCTGATCAAAATTTACTCCCACCCCGTCCCCCTGTCCCTCACCCCTGTGGCTAGGACGTTGACACGCAAGCAGGGTGTAAGGAGTGCGTACTGGCGGCAGAGAAATCAGACGCAGGAGAGAAAAAACTGTGTTTCCAACGGCGCAGTTTAATAATAAAAACTCACCGGAAAACAGAACAATCAATCAATGGGTACGTAACCTGACGCACACCAGACATAACGTGCACAAGCACTTGCAATAAACAATACCGGACAAGGACATGGGGGGAAGAGAGGGTTAAATACATGATATATGATGGAATTGAAACCAGGTGTGTGGGAAGACAAGCCTCGGGGACGACCCAGAGGGCGAGGCGTAGGGCGATACGGATGAAGACGTTGGAACTCCTGCAGCATTAAAGGGTCCAACACGTCCTCCACCGGAACCCAGCACCTTTCCTCCGGACCATACTCCTCCCACTCCACGAGATACTGAAGGCCCCTCGCCCGACGCCTCGAATCCAGTATGAAGCGAACGGAGTACGCCGGGTCCCCCTCGATGTCCATGTCTCCTCCGCGCGCCTGAACCAGTCGTCCACCACAGGAGCCTCGGTCTGACTCTGATACCATGCTGCCAGAACCGGCTGGTATCCCCGTACGCACTGGAAGGGAGAGAGGCTAGTGGAGGAGTGGCGAAGCAAGTTCTGTGCCATCTCGGCCCAGGGCACGAACGCCGTGCACTCCCCCAGCCGGTCCTGGCAATAGGACCGCAGAAACCTGCCCACATCCTGGTTTACGCTCTCCACCTGCCCATTACTCTCTGGGTGAAACCCTGAAGTAAGGCTGATCGAGACCCCCAGACATTCCATGTACGCCTTCCAGACACCTCGAACAGACACTATATCCTCAGGCACCCCGTAGTGCCGGAAGACGTGTGTAAACAGGGCCTCCACAGTCTGTAGGGCCGTAGGGAGACAGGGCAGAGGGAGGAGACGACAGGACTTCGAGAACCAATCCACAACGACCAGGATCGTGGTGTTACCCTGTGAGGGGGAGATTGGTTACCAAGGCCATTGTGGAATGGGTAAGGGGTGAAGCTTTCCCTCTGGGAAGGTGCCTAGGAGCCTTACACTGGCCGGAAACTGGGAGGAAACATAAACCCTCACGTCCTTAGCCAAGGTAGGCCATAAGTATCTCCTGCTCAAACAACGCACTGTCTGACCGATCCCAGGATGACCAGAGGTGGGCCCAATAGATCAACTGGTCACGAACAGCAGACGGGACATAAAGACTCCCAGCGGGACACTGGACGGGAGCGGGCTCTGCACGTAACGCCTGCTCAATGTCCGCGTACAGCTCCCACACTACCGGCACCACCAGGCAGAAGGCAGGGAGTATGGGAGTGGGATCCATGGGCCGCTCCTCTGTGTCATACAGGACAATGCGTCTGCCTTCACATTCTGGGAGCCTGGTCTGTAGGAAATACAAAACGGGTGAAAAACATGACCCACCTTGCCTGGCGAGGGTTGATGTACTCCAGATTGCAGTTGTCAGTCCAGATGAGAAAAGGGTGTTTAGACCCCTAAAGCCAATGTCTCCACGCCTTCAGAGCCTTGACGACAGCCAACAGCTCTGGGTCCCCCACATCATAGTTTCGCTCCGCCGGGCTGAGCTTCTTCGAGAAGAAGGCACAGGGGCGGAGCTTCGGTGGCGTACCCGAGCTCTGAGAGAGCACAGTTCTTATCCCAGCCTCGGACTCATCCACCTCCACTATGGCCAAAGAGGGATCCGGATGGGCCAGCACGGGAGTCGAGGTAAACAGAGCCCTCAGGTGACCAAAAGCCCTGTCCGCCTCAGCCAACCACTGTAAATGCACCGGGCCCCCCTTCAGCAGTGAGGTAATGGGAGCCGCTACCTGACCAAAACCCCAGATAAACCTCCGGTAGTAGTTGGAAAACCGTAAGAACCGCTGCCCTCCTTTACCGTGGTTGGAGTCGGCCAATTACGCACAGCTGAAATGGGTCACTCTCCATCTCCAACCCTGAGGTGGAACTGCTGTGCCCTGGGAAGGAGACGGACTACTGGAAGAACAGGCACTTCTCAGCTTTGACGTACAGGCTATGCTCCAACAGGCGACCAAGCACCCTGCACACCAGGGACACATGCTCGGTGTATGTAGCGGAGTATATCAGAATGTCATCAACATACACCACTACACCCTGCCCGTGCAGGTCTCTGAAAATCTAATCTACAAAGGCCTGGAAGACTGATGGAGCATTCATCAACCCGTAAGGCATGACGAGGTACTCATAGTGCCCTGAGGTGGTACTGAAAGCTGCCTTCTACTCTTCTCCCTCCCAGATACGCACCAGGTTGTAAGCGCTCCTGAGGTCTAGATAGGTGATGAGGTGCGCCCCGTGCATTGACTCAATCGCTGTGGCTATGAGCGGTAGCGGGTAACTATACCTCACAGTGATCTGGTTCAGACCCCGATAGTCAATACACGGGCACAGACCTCCCTCCTTCTTCTTCACAAAAAATAAACTCGAGGAGGCGGGTGAAGTGGATGACCGAATGTACCCCTGACACAGGGATTCGGAGACGTATGTTTCCATAGCCTTCCGTCTCTGCCTGTGAGAGAGGATACACGTGACTCCTGGGAAGTGCAGCGTCTACCAGGAGATTTATCGCGCAATCGACCCGTCGATGGGGTGGTAATTGAGAGCCAAATCGACATATTCAGGGGGAATGTGCACTGGATATTCAGGGGGAATGCGGTCTGGACTCTCCACCGTAGTAGCACCAATGGAAACACCTAAACACCTCCCCAAGCACTCTCACGACCACCCCATGAGAGCTCTCTGTGGCCAAGAAACAGTGGGGTCATGACAAACTAACCAGTGTAGGCCTAGCACCATGGGAAATGCAGGAGAGTCAATAAGGAAGAGACTGATTCTCTCCTTGTGACCCCCCTGCGTCGTCACCATGCCCAGAGGAGCGGTGGCCTCCCTGATCAACCCTGACCCTAATGGTCGACTATCTAAGGCATGAACGGGGAAAGGCACAGCCACGGGAACAATGGGGATCCCTAAACTATGGGCGAATGAACGATCTATAAAATACCCAGCCGCGCCTGAATCGAAGAGCGCCTTATGCTGGGAATGCCGGGAAAACTCTGAAAAGGTGGCATACACAAACATATGTGCGACAGATGAGAATGGTGCCGACTCACCTGGGGTGATGCCAGGGCGCCCTGCCTGCTGCCTCGTTACCCAAAGGAACCAACCCGGCACCGACCGGCAGTGTGACCTCTGCGGCCACAGATGGTGCACAAGCCTGAACCCTCTCCGGTCTCCCTGCACACCGCCCCTCCCAGCTCGGAGAGGGGGTGCTGGGGGATGGGACCAACAGACCCCGATCTGAACGGGCCGCGGGCAGCCAGCAGGTTATCCAGCCAGATGGACAGGTCCACCAGCTGGTCGAACGTGAGGGTGGTGTCTCTGCAGGCCAACTCCCGATGGACGTCCTCGCGCAGACTGCAATGATAATGGTCAATCAGGGCCCTGTCGTTCCATCCCGCGCCGGCAGCCAGGGTCCTAAACTCCAGGGCGAACTCCTGGGCGCTCGTCCCCTGCCTCAGATGGAATAAGCGTTCACCCGCTGCTCTACCCTCGGGAGGGTGGTCGAAGACTGCCAAGAAGTGGCGGGTGAACTCCTCAAACTGGTCCAACGCCGCATCTCCCTCTCTCCACACTGCGTTGGCCCACTCCAGGGCTTTCCCGGTGATGCACGAGACGAGGGCGGACAGCCTCTCATTGCCCGAAGGAGCCAGGTGGACGGTTGCCAGGTACAAGTCCAGCTGCAAGAGGAAACCCTGGCAGTTCACAGCCGTCCCATTGTATTCCTGCGGAAGGGAGAGACGAATCCCACTGGGACCAGGAGAAGGAGGGGCGCGTAGTGGAGACCCCGGTTGTGCTGGTGGAGGTGCTGGGAGAACTCCCAGTCTCTCCCAGGGGCCCATTGTCTGGACAATGTGGTCCATGGCGGTGCCAAGATGGTGGAGCATTGCTGCATGCTCCCGGACGCGCTCCTCCACCCCTATATCTGGGGTAAATAAAAACAAAACCTTATCACGCACACACGACTGCACGCAAGCACACACACACAGTTTTGTATTGCAATCCTTATGGGGACCAAAGAATTGATTCCCATCCAAAATCCTATTTTCCCTAACCCCTAACCCTAACCTTAACCCTGAGCCTAACCTTAAACCCCAAATCCCTAACCTTAACCCTAAAACTATACCTAACCTAACCGTAACCTTAATTGTATCCCTAACCCTAAACCCGCTGTAACCCCTTAGCCTAAAATAGCATTTTTTCCCACTCCGAATGTTTTACTATCCTTGTGAGGACTTCTGGTACCCACAAGGATAGTTAAACACACTCACTCACTCACTCACTCACTCACTCACTCACTCACTCACTCACTCACTCACTCACACACACACACACACACACACACACACACACACACACACACACACACACACACACACACACACACACATACACACACGCACACGCACACGCACACGCACACACTGGCCCTGTCCTTGCTCCCACTCCTGTATATTGGCAGTGAGTTTGATCCCTGGTCCCCTCCTCTCCTCTCTCCCCTTGCCCTCCCATGCAGTGAGGCATGGCCATGCTCGTTACTCACTTGGCTTGTGGCTGAGACTAGAGCAGAGCAGAAGCGGAGTTATAGACAAAGCTTTACACACACGCTTGCATCTGCAGTCCACTGGGTCCGGACATAACATTTACCGTTTAATAATCAACAGCCCACAGGGAGCCCCGGCTTATTCAATCTCCAAATGGCTTTCTGCTGATTGCACACATTCTGGCCTGGCAAGAAAGAGGAGAGAGGAGCGAGAGCCAGCTTGAGTTAGTTTAGTCAGCTGTGGCACCTCGAGCCCCAGTTTGAGGGGCGTAGGGTATATGGACACAGTGTGTGTGTGTGTGCGGCACGCATGCTTTGGGACAGGGGATTGGCTTCCTGGATTGGCTGTGGTTGTTATGCTTTTGTGCCAGAGTCTCAGATGTACCAATGATGTCACCATTTGGCATTATACTCTGAAAGAGAGGAGTTGGTGCTCTGTACTTTATGTTGTTGTATCCAATCATTAGCCCTGGGGGTTGAATTTTAGAAACTACCTCACCCACACACAATATCCACTTCAGTGTCAGTGAAGAATACAACCCATTATGCAGAAGTCATGTAATTGTGGTGAGGCTCTGAGAATAAGAGAGGAGTGTGGAGAGGGGAAATGATTGTGTTCTTAACTTGAAAGCTGTGAGATATTTTTCTCAAACATACAAAGCTTGATTGAAGTTCCACTTAGACACTGAATCACTTTCTACAACATGACAGGTGTGATTTATGAGTTCAGGAAGATATACCTGAATGTTCCTAATGAAGCCTACATGTATATTTAATAATGAGAGTGAGATAGATCAATGAGACCAATAAATAAACATAAACAGTCATTACATTTGATGGCCAACACCTCTCATTGAGAAATAGATATCAACTTGTCTCTACATTTCAGTGCATCCTAAATGGCACCTGGTTCCATACTGTATATAGTGCACTACTTTTGTCCTGGTCAAAAGTAGTGCACTATATAGGAAATAGGGTGCCATTTGAGTCACAGATACACAGTAATAATGCTGTAAAGATTTATCCTCAGAGCTAATCTCTCATCCTGGTATCTGTCATCAGCCATCCCAGAGTGCAGGGAGGGATGTCTGTTTAGCCAATACCATTGACTGATCAGGTTCATTTGCCTTATTCAATTATTCATTTTGGAAAGCCACAGTATTGTGTGACCCAGGGAGCTTGAATGTCTCTTTTTCCCACAGTTACCGCTCTGTTTCTTTCACTCTCTCATTGATCTCCTCTCCTTTCCGCTCTTTTTTTCAGTGTTGCTCTAGGCAACCCATTCCTCGCAGGACAAGGATATGATGGAGAAGAGAAAGGTTGAGAGGCGATGGAGGGGAAGACGAGAATGACAGATCTTTTGCTAAACAGAACATAATAATGGAGAATGAAGCGCCTGTCAGAGAGGATGGTCTTTCTCCTTCTTTACAGATGAGGATATGTTATCACAGGGCTTCTGTCTTCATATCACAGGCAGGAAAGATGGTTGAGTCAGACAGAAAGTTAAGGGATGCCATGCTCTCATTCTTCACCAGGGGGCGTTGTGCTGAATACTCACAGTGGATAGTGGAAAAGTACCGTTATCACCTCTCCATTTCTCTCTCTCTCTTCATCTCTCTCTCTCTCCACCTTCCTCTGTTAAAATAACTTCTCTTAATAGCTGGTCTCTACTTTACTCTGCTCTGGCTTGGGTTAGCTTGTCAGTGGAGAGATGATCAATTTGCATGCTAGAACAGGTAATTAGGCCCTTTCACTTCTGGGGCATGAGACAAGCTGTTATCTCCCAGCACCTGAGCACCCTCCCCACACCCCCATCACTCTTCACCCTCCCCTAGCTCCCCTCATCTCCCCCTGGTAATACCCAGGGCCGTCAAGCTGCATGTGACCAAATTAGGCTCATTCCTCCCACGAGACACTTTATAAAGGTCTATGCCTTCAGTTATAGCTACAGTTATATTCACTACATTCACCACCACCGATACAGTACATCCTCTTACAAGCTTTCAACCTCTCATGTTCCCCATTATAGCACTATATACACTATATACATTCTCATATACATGAGAAGATAGGTCTAGGCCGTTCTCTCTTAGACCCCTTCAAATACAATTAGTTATGTGAATTACTTAAGAGGAAAGAAATGGCAGAGTACATTTTTCTGTATCTGCTGTTTGTAAGCGTTATTTACCATACCAGCCTTTGGAATTAGCACTGCGTTGTGTCAGAGGTCTGAACAGCAAATTCCCCAAGACAACCACACTCTCTGCAGCATCAAGATATTCATTGTATTTATTTATTTGCTTGCATTCCTTGGCCCATTTTCTCATTATGATGGAGAGAGGGTCTATAACCTGTGTTTTAAGAAGCATTATGTATTGCCAGCATCACATACACACCACATACACACCTTCATTAGTATTCTAGTGTGGGGCCAAACTCTGTTAACAGAGCACAATGATTAAAGGATATGTTTTTGTTTTTCACAACCAAATCTCTGTTTTTTATGTAAATAGCATGTTATTGAAAGGTACAATTTGTGAATTCACTTGTTTTTTTTAACTCACTTCCTGATTCTGTTTTGTAGCATGGGGCATGTCATGCCAAATAGTGTCCCGCTCTGCGTCACAATGGGATTCGATGACGGCTGTTGCCTTAGGGCTGTTGCTAGAACTTGCAACATTCTGACCAGATTACATAATGAACCAAAGTGTCCGTTGCTATATTGGTTGCTTGGCTCTATTTTACCTCGTAGCAGTCAGGAAGCAAGGAGGATGCAGGCAGTTCTAGTTCTATTTCACCGCATACACGCTCGCTCAGTCCACGCAAAATTATGACCTACGAATTGCTCTCCAAGGATGGTGTTTTTGACCACCTGTTGACTACCTGATGCTTCTGATATCCAAACGGCTGGAAGAGAACACTTTCTTCACCATGTATTTGTCTTTATATAAGTAAATATTGTTAAATAGGAATAAATCATTTAAGCTGTTTTTAGATTGAAGTTGCTAGCTACTGTACTTTAAAAAAAATATATATATATAATTAACCTTTATCTATCCAGGAAGGGCTCGTTAAGATTTAAAATCTATTTTTCAAGAGTGTCCTGGCCAAGATAGGCAGCACCAAGTCATTACAAAAATTACAGACAAACAACATGAAAAACTACAAGTAATCTAGTAAAAACCATAGAATTCACAAGGGTACAACACAATCAAACACAGCATTGACAGGTCAGGGAATCAGTCTCAAGATCATTCATCAGTGATTTAAAAATACCAATCGGGACAAGTTCTTCCAGTTTAAAAGTATTTTGTAAGGTGTTTCAAAATGATGGTGCAGAGTACATAAAAGCCCTTTTACCAAATTCAGTTCGGACATTTGGAACAGTTAGCAGGATAAAGTCCAGCGAACGAAGAGAGTACCTACCACATTTCTGAACAATAAAAATGCCCAAATAAAAAGGTAGTAAACCCAAATGGCTTTGTAACTAGAGTTAGTGACTAGAGAAGGCCAGCCAACCTTGGTATACAAAGTGCAGTGGTGCGTAAGGATTTTGCAGTTTAAAATAAATCTCAAAGTGCCATGGTAAAGGGTGTCAATTGATCTCAAACACTGAGCGGAAGCATTCATATATAAAATATCCCCATAGTCTAGTAAAGGCATAAATGTAGCTGACACTAGCCTCCTTCTGGCTTCAAAAGAAAGACAGGCCTTATTCCAAAAATAAAATCCCAATTTCAGCTTCATTTTTTTTGTAAGTTGTTGAATATGCAATTTAAATGAGAGGCCGTCATCAATTAAAATTCCAAGATATTTATATGAGGTTACAACCTCAATCTCCTTGCCCTGACAGGTAGTAATAGGTGAAAGGTTCAGAGGTCTATTTATTGCTTTAGAAAACACCATTAGTTTAGTTTTGTCAGTATTGAGGATAAGCTTCAATTGACACAAGGTATGTTGAACAGTATAAAAAGCAGTTTGCAAGTTCTGGAAAGCTTTTGTAAGAGACGAGGCACAACAGTAAATAACAGTATCATCAGCATAAAAATGAAGTTGCGCATTTTGGACATTTTTTGTCTAAATTGTTTACATAAATATTGAATAAGAGAGGACCAAGTACAGAGCCTTGGGGCACACCATTAAATTGAGACAATTTAACAGATATAAGCCCATCAAATTGAGTGCACTGAGTTCTATCAGACAGATAGTTAGCAAACCATGCAACTGCATGCTCTGAAAGACCTACACTCGACAATCTCTGCCTTAGTATAGCATGATCAACTGTATCAAAAGCCTTAGAGAGATCAATAAAAAGTGAGACAACACTGTTTTTTGTCAAGGGCTTCAGTGATATCATTTAAAACCTTCATGGCTGCTGTAATTATGCTATGCTTCTTCCTGAAGCCCGATTGGAACATTGATAACTTTTTTAGCTGTTCACTCACAAGGGTTTCAAGTATTTTCACCAGGGGTGACAGCTTTGAGATTGGCCTATAATTATTTAAAATAGCTGGATCTCCCCCTTTTAAAAGTGGTAGGACAAATGCTGATCTTCAGATTTTCAGAATTGTATTACATTCCAGGGTTAGCTTGAACAAATATGTAAGTGGTTCAGCTATGAAATCAGCTGCCAGATATAAAAAGCAGGGATCCAAAAGATCAGGACCTGCAGGCTTTATCTGATCTAAGGATTTCAGGGCTTTATGTACCACCTGAACTGAGAATGGCAAAAAGCTAAAAGTTTGACCAGCTCTCACTGGTTCATCCACACAGGGTTGTGCAGATGATACTTAATCAAACAGCCTACCAGATGATACAAAGTGCTCATTGAAACAAACAACAAGCATTTCAGTTTTGTCATATACAGCAACAGAGTCCTTCAAAACACATGACGGTAATTCATTAACATTACTGTTACCAGACATAGACTTAATAGCCTTCCAAAACTTTCTAGGGTCATTCAGGTTATCAGTGGTAACAAAATATTCAGACTTGGCCTTCCTGAGAAGAAAATAACACTTTGTTGATTCACGTTTATTATTTTGTTCCAGTGTTCAGTTGTGTTTTTGAATAAATCAATATGGACACTTACCACGCTGCGTTTTGGTCTGATCCTTACTCCTCAGACGAAGAGGAGGAAATCCGTTACAGCCACACCCCCTTATTTACCTCAGATTGCCTAGCTAGCTAGCTAGCAAGCTACTGTACCTGTTATTGCAGTTGTCTGTTTGTATGTAGCTTGCACTACATTTTATTTTTCCAACCAGGCGACCTACTATGAGGACACCGCGGATCTCAACAAGAGGCACAACATTCACCCTGAAAAAACATGAACAAATACGTCCTTCTAGAAATGACAAAGATCTCAGTGTAGTGATGCAGGTCTTTAGATGTTGTACACATGAAATTGTGTCATTATGAACTGTATCCACAACGTTAAATTCCCTTTGGTGCGACTCAAGCCGTTTCCCCTATCCAGCTGTTCCATTCTTCATGTAGCCTGCTGCTACAGGTAACTGCCAAAATGAAGGAAACACCAACATAAAGTGTCTTAATAGGGCATTGAGACACCACAAGCCGCCAGAACAGCTTCAATACACCTTGGCATAGATTCTAGAAGTGTTGTGAACTTCCTGTGTGGACGCACGCCATGCTTTCAATATACCTTGTATCCCGCATTTACTCAAGTGTGTAACAATCCGGGTGTCGTGGGTGTGGAGTCAAAGGCAGGAGACAGAGAGTACAATGCTGTGCTCTTTAATGCACTAAACGCACCTCAGGGTGCTAACAATGATCACGGCCCCAAAACACAGGGAATGTCAAAATGACGATTCAAAAAAGGCACGACTAGGAACGAACACGTTCCTCTGATACAGAGCAGAAGGTTACAAAGAATAATCCCGCACAACAACCAGGCGGGCCGGCTGTCTAATAAAGACAAACTAATCATACACACAGGTGCTACCAATAAACATACAAGGAGGGGGAGAAAAGACAATCAGTGGCAGCTAATAGGCCGGTGACGACGACCGCCGAGTGCCACCCGACCGGGAAGGGAAACCACCCTCAGTCGGACTCGTGACAAAGTGTTTCTTTTATTTTGGCAGATACCTGTAAAATGGACAGAGAGGTATCGCTTAAGTCGCTAAAAAATGTAATATAACATTGCGGATAAAATTTGCAGTGACACAATTTCATTTGTACAACATCTAAAGACCTACATCATTATATTGAGACCTTTGCTATTTCTAAAAGGACGTACAGATATAGGATCTTAATTTGAGGTTAATTTGAAAATAATTCTGCAGGAACAGGTAATATGAATTATTATTTAGATTCTAATTAATGGACATATTGGTATGGATTAATACATTTTCATTAGTACAAATTTAAAAGTGAAAATTACAACCTTTTTAAAACTCAAATACACTACAAGTTTGCATTTCCTGCATTTCAGGAAAATTCTCAGCAGCAAAAGAGTGATTGAATTAATATCCTACATCTGTATTTGTTTTTTCTGGGGGCCTTTGTTTTTCAGGGCCTACTACACAACGAGGATGAGGAAGTGATTTGCTTATTTGCTTGGTAAGTTTCTTAAAAACAATTGAAATCACAAAAAAGGTGTCTGGGCATAGCATTCACATAACATGTTGATTTGGTAAAAAAAAAGAAAAGAGAAACTATCTTTTAAAACTGCCCTCATCAGTGAGATCCATTGACATGAACGAGATGCTGGAGTCATTAAATGGTCTACAGGTATATAATTTCCTCGAGATCCCACTGACCTCATGCCTGTTGAATGACCTGGGGCCATACTGTATGTATCAAGCATCTCAGAGTAGGAGTGCTGATTTAGGATTAGTTCTGCCTTTGAGATTATAATGAATAACATTACATGGATCAGAACTCCTACTGTCTCTGATATGCTTCATACATATGGTGACCTAAACATATACAGAGGAGTGTTAAGTATCGTAATACAGTAGGGAGAGGGGGGGAGAATCTACTAGAATTGTTTGGAGAATCTACTTATACATTCAAAATGTGTATCTTTTACAGAAATGAGAAAATGCATCTGGACTGGATATAACACTGTGGGAGAGCATCCAACCACGTCCTATCCACTCCCACCACCTCAATGCACCATTTCTAATATGGACATGGTAAATCTCTGTGTCTCTCTCTCGCTGAGCCTGTAGAGCAGTGTGTAGCAGTTAGGGAGGAGCCCAGGGATGACCTGATTGGCACATGGCTTATTTGACATGTATTTGTTGGCTCTAACAATGCTTTGCTCTGATGGGATTTGAGGGAGCTCTCTCTCTCGGCCCTCGCTCTCGCTCTCTTTGATGGTTGGTTGGCCACAGCACTGGAGTGATACAGCTGGAATGTAACCCTGCTCTGCTGATTCTCCAAAAGATAAATAAATGGCTGGAAAAGCATCAGTGCCCGTTGGGTTCATGATGAGTCCATGCAGACAAATAAGAGTGCTTAAACAACTGGCTGAAAAGCTTATGTTTGGCCGTTACCCTCTCATGCCATTGAAAGCCAGCCGAGAGATGTCATCAAGCGGGCCTGAGAAAGCATTGTTGTGATTGGATAATCCCCAAAGCATCTTCATTATGTCATCAAGGCTCACTCTGACTGGATTCTGTTTGTAGACTTGACTATTTATATAAATAAAATTGGTCTATCTGTTAACTTGTAATCTTCATCTGTATGCAGATGACACTGTTATTTACATTTTAGTAAATATCTTTTCACTTGTAATATTAATCTGTATGCAGACAACACTAATTTAGCAGACGCTCTTATCCATAGCGACTTACAGTTAGTGCATTCATTTTAAGATAATGTAGCAAGGTGGGACAACCACATGTCACAGGCATAGTAAGTACACTTTTCAGCAAAGGGGTGGGGGGATTATGATTCAAGAAAGTTTTGTTGTATTTCTTTGGGGGGAGGGTCGAGGTGAGGAGGGGGATTATTTATTAAGATACTCTTTGGTGCTTTCAGAAGATGGGCAGGGACTCTTCTGTCCTAGCTTCAGGGGGAAGCTGGTTCCACCATTTGGGTGCCAGGACAAAGAAGAGCTTAGACTGGGCTTAGCGGGAGCTGACCCCGCCATAGGGGTGGCAGAATGGAGTGCTCGGGTTGGGATGTAGGGTTTGAGCATAGCCTGAAGGTAGGGAGGGCAGTTCCTCTTGCTTCTCCATAGGCAAGCACCATGGAAGCTAGTGGATGTGTGGAGGAGTGGGGTGAAGTGGGAGGACTTGGGAAGGTTGAACACCAGGTGGGCTGCAGCGTTCTGGATAAGTTGTAGGGGTTTGATGGCACAAGCGGTGAGCCCAGCTGACAGCGTTTTGCAGTAGTCCAGATGGGAGAGGACAAGTGACTGGATTAGGACCTGCGCCACTTCATGTGTGAGGTAAAGTCATACTCTATGGATGTTTTAGAGCATGAATCTGCAGGAGCGAGTCATTGCTTTGATGTTTGCAGAGAACGACAAGGTGTTGTCCAGGGTCACACCAAGGTTCTTTGCACTCTGGGAAGGTGACACTGTGGTGTTGTCAACTGTGATGGAAAGGTCTTTGAGCAGGCAGGGAGGAAGAGCAGCTCTGTCTTTTCAAGGTTGAGTGTGAGGTGGAGGGCCGACATCCAAGCTGAGATATCTGCGAGGCACGCAGAGATGCATTTCGGCACCTGGGTGTCAGAACGGGGGAAGGAGAAAAGTAGTTTAGCGGATACCAGGAATGATAGGAGTGACCATGTGAGGATATGACAGAACCGAGCCCTGGGGATCGAGCCCTGGGGATACCAGTAGTGAGAGTGTGTAGTGTAGACACAGATCCTCTCCACGACACCTGGTACGAGCGGCCTGCAAGGTAGGATGCAACCCAAGAGTGGGCAGAGCCTGAGACACCCAGCCCTGAGAGGGTAGAGAGGAGAATCTGATGGTTCACAGCGTCAAAGGCAGCGGATAGGAGGATGAGAACAGAGGAGAGAGAGAGAGTCAGCTTTGGCAATGTGGAGAGCCACCATGACACAGACAAGAGCAGTCTTGGTTGAGTGACACGTCTAAAAGCCTGAGTGGGTGTCATCAAGAAGATCATTCTGAGAGAGCTAATGAGAGAGTTGGTCAGAGACAGCAAGCTCAAGTGTTTTGGAAAGAAAACATTTTTGACGTCAGATGAGTCGAGTGTTGGTTTCTTGAGAAGGGGAGCAACTCTGGCCATTTTAACGTCAGAGGAGACGGAGCCAGTGGTCAGGGATGAGTTGATGAGGGAAGTGAGGAATGGGAGAAGGTCTCCAGAGATGGTCTGGAGAAGGGAGGAGGGGATGGGGTCAAGCGGGCATATTGTCGACCGGCTAGACCCCACTAGTTACAGGATTTCATGTGGAGAGAGATGGGAGAAAAAGGTCAAGGCGTAGGGTAGTTCTGTGTGAGTGAGACCAGTGGATTCAATAGGCTGAGTGAATGAGGAGTGGATGTAGTCAACCTTCTTGACAAATTCGTCCACAGAGAGGGAGGAGGGATGGGGAGTGGGTGGAGGATTAAGGAGGGAGGAGAAGGTGGAAAATAGTTTCATAGGGCTAGAGGCAGAAGCTTGACATTTAGAGTGATAGAGAGTGGCTTTAGCAGCGGATACGGGGGATGAGAAGGTAGAGAGGGGTGATTGAAAGGATGATGGGTCCTCCGGAAGTTTAGTTTTCCTCCATTTTCCGCTCAGCTGCCTGCAGCCCTGTTCTGTAATCTAGTGATGAGTCACTCAGCCACGGACAGAAGGGTAGGGCCTAGCTAGCCTGGAAGAAAGGGGACAGTGCGAGTCATAGGATGCGGAAAGGGAGGAGAGTAGGGTTGAAAAGGAAGAATCAGGAGACAGGAGGAACAAGGTTTTTGCAGAAGGGAGAGATGATAGGATAGAAGAGGAGAGTAGTGGGAGACAGAGAGCAAAGTTGTCAATGGTGCATGACCATCTGGGTAAGGGCTGAGTGGCTAGGGTTTGAGGAAAGGGAGACAGAACAGGACACAAGGTAGTGATCAGAGACCTGGAGTGGAGTTGCAGTGAGATTAGTAGACAAACAGCCTCTAGTAAAGATGAGGTCAAGCGTACTGCCTGCCTTGTGAGTTGGAGGGGATTGAGAAAGGGTGAGGTCAAAAGGGGCTAGGGGGGAAGAGAGAGTTTGAAAGAAATGAATCGAAGGCAGACGTCGGAAGTCGCCAAGTATGAAGAGTGGTGAGCCATTGTCAGGAAATTAGTTTATCAATGTGTCAAGTTCTTTGAGGAACAATGTTAGGCTTGAGTGGACAAATCATTGCCCCAGCTGTTGGCCCCAACTGTTAGAGCTATGTTAGAGCTATGTTAGAGCTGTAATATGGCATTGCTGCCATACAGAAAGCACTGGTTGGTTTAAAACTTGTACTGAATACCGGCAAGACTAAATATATGTTATCCTCTAATTATCATCTAAAAAAAATTGATGAACTCCATATTTATTCATTGGATGGTTCTCCCATCAATTGTCTTCCCGCCTATAAATATCTGGGCATTGAGATTTCTAAAGATGTAATGTACAGAAAAAAAAGACACAGATGAGTTAGTTAAAGATTCTCTGGTACTTTTTGGCCAGTAGTTTGAAAGTGGCACTCATGAGCCAAATGTAGTCCTCTCACTCACTCACTCACTCACTCACTCACTCACTCACTCACTCACTCACTCACTCACTCACTCACTCACTCACTCACACACACACACACACACACACACACACACACACACACACACACACACACACACACACACAAAAGGTTGGTTAACTTTTGAGCTTCCTCGGGTCTCCACCGAACTAGTTAAATCTGCTTTTAGTTTTAAAGCACCTCATTGCTTGAACTACATTACACTTGGATGTTCTGGTGCCGCTCAGGCAATTTTACAAATTGATTGTGGACCTTCTATTTGAGGAATGTCCTGTGTTTTGCTTGTTTTATATTGTATTTGATTTTATATTTTTGTCCCTTGTGAAAGAGACCCTGGTCTCAATGGTGACTCCCAGCTTAAATAAAGGTCAAATAAGAAAAGTGGTCTTCTGCTGGATGAATGAAGTGGTCGTCTACTGTATTGTAATGGAGAACAGAGACGTCTATAACAAAGTGTGGAGATCAGATGCTGCTGTTTCAGGTATCGCACAAGCAAACAGACTCTTCCAGAACAAGGCAATAAATCACTAGTCACAAAGCGAATGGCTGCATTGCTCAACCACTTTCTGGACATAGCAGTACCTTCCCTTGAAACTGGGATAGAAAGCTGTATCAAACAGCTTTTTTCTACAAACAAACTTGATGTCACGTTACCTTTCAAGGCACTACTCTATTCCCTTTCATTCACATTTTGTGAGTTGGCAGTCCCAACTCATGAGAGGTTCACCATTACAGAAAACTAGTCTGTCTATTTAGCCTTGCTCTCTGTGCCTTTGAACGTCTCATTAGGAATGTTACCCGACAGTTAACTCTTCCCCCAGACAATACCAGCGCTTTATGCTCTCTTCTCTGTTCTTTTTCTTGTCAGACTCAGATTTTGAAGTGACTCAACGACACCAATAAAGCTTTTAAATCAGAGAATCTCCTGGATCCTGGAATTTGAAGACATTTCAATGAGAGTCCAATTAGTCTGCTCTTCAGTGACCACTGACCTCTACCAATAGACCTGGCCAAACCAGCCTCTGAGGTACTCTTAGAAAGAATTGCATAACCCTCGTGTCCTCTCTCCCCGCCTCCTTCTCTAAACCCATTGGAGGAGAAGGTCCTCTGGCTTTCTCATTCAATGGAGCCTCTTTACCTGATCTCTGAGATCACCCACAGGAGGAGGTGAAACACTTTGGGGAGAGAGGCTTCATCTGATTTCATTCCCACAGTGGCAGGACACTGTGTGAAGAGAGAGGATAAAAGGAGTTGAGAGTAGAATGTGGATTGAATAAATGCAGAGAGCAGTTGAACCATTTTAGTTATATCCATTGTGATGTAGACGGAATGAGACCTGTGATTGTGTGGTTGGGATACCTGGTCAATGTAAAAGTGGAGGATTATGATCTGTAAAGTCAAAAGACATGGAGGATTTATCCAAGAAGTTCTTTATCCAGGCTAATAACCAGAGAGATAGAGAGAGAATTTAAGAGCGGCACAGAATTTAAGAGTGGCACACCCTTTCCAGTCCCAGCGTCTGTCTGATAGTCTGGCTCTGAACAAAGATTTCATCACCCGCTAGCTAGCGCTGGTCTCTGATAATACAATATTACAGTGGAGTGATATCATCAATTCAGAGGTGATTTTAAGGTGAAAAGAGGATGATCTCAATACCAGGAATGTGACATTCTCATGCTGTGAAAAGTCATTTACAGAGCAGAGTGATACGAGGACACAACGTTAGTGTAATGGAAGTGGAACCCCGTGTTAATCCAGCCTGGCTCACCAGGACAGCAGGGCTTGAATTAATGTGACACATAAATGACAGACTGTGATTTCCTAAAAAGGGGTGAAAATCAATTTGAGACAGGCAGCGTAGGAAACCCTGTGTTGACCCACATTCCCATTATCCCCCAACGGTGGCGTTAAATCCAGTCCAACCGCGGGGCTGGAATAAATCTGCATTCAATTAAAGGATTAACCACTGTTTAAACATGTCTTCCTCTTTTCACTGCTAATCTTCCAAGTGGGTGTCCCTGTCCGTGGCGCCAACAGACGAATGTGTGTCGTTTGATCAATAATAATACATTTGGTGATGTCAGGACCCATGCTCACATTACTCACACTGCAATCAGGAGAAAGGGGAAGTGTTTATTTCGCCGATCTGACAAGCCCAAATGTGTACACGCTTAAAACGACAGTCAATAAATCATTTTCAGACAACTTTTCTGCCGCGGAGTAGAGAAAAGATCCGGCAGAATTGAATGTCAGAAAGCAGACTTGCTCTTTGCTATTCTGTCTGATTAATATGCTTTTTTTTCTAGTTTTGTCCCTGCACAAACACACAATCACACACACACACACACCTGACCTCCCCCCTCACAAACTCATCCCACACATGCACCAAGTGCTATTTCTTAGAGCTTAAGTGAGCGTACAGGGCATAATGTAACGCAATGTAATGTTATTCTTGTTTACCATGTTGGTGTAGAATAGAGACATCGACCATCTGTTATCAGCAGGCGTATGATATGGCCTCTTATCTGCTGAAGAGCGCTCCACACACAGAGCTGTCTGTACGTAACACGGCCTGTCTGTGAAAGCCACTTATCTCTGTAATTCACGGGGGTGCGGGGGTGTGAAATGGTCCACTGACTGTATGTGGCAGACTGACGAATTCATTCCATGCTCTGCCATTCATATTTCACTACACAGACTAGCACATTCTGTCTGTCTAACCACTGGCACTTTGACATCGCTGTGACATCTCCAAGAACACAATGTCAGACTGCTTCTCCAGAGATTTGTGTGTTTACTGTAAGATGTTGAATGGATGAACTGATACAGGGAAGTGTTTTTGTACTTGGTTGAGTGTGTTTGTGTGTATGTGAGTGTTTAGGTGTGCATGTCTGCCTTTAAATCAAATCAAATCAAATGTATTTATATCTTACATCAGCTGATATATCAAAGTGTTGCACAGACACCCAGCCTAAAATCCCAAACAGCAAGCAATGCAGGAGTAGAAGCACGGTGGCTAGGAAAAACTCCCAAGAAAGGCCAAAACCTAGGAAGAAACCAAGAGAGGAACCAGGCTATGATGGGTGGCCAGTCCTCTTCTGGCTGTGCCGGGTGGAGATTATAACAGAACATGGCCAAGATGTTCAAATGTTCATAAATGACCAGCATGGTCAAATAATAATAATCACAATAGTTGTCGAGGGTGCAACAAGTCAGCACCTCAGGAGTAAATGTCAGTTAGCTTTTCATAGCCAATCATTAAGAGTATCTCTACCGCTCCTGCTGTCTCTAGAGAGTTGAAAACAGCAGGTCTGGGACAGGTAGCACGTCCGGTGAACAGATCAGGGTTCCTTAGCCGCAGGCAGAACAGTTGAAACTGGAGCAGCAGTATGCATGTGTGGGTTGCATGTGTATGCATGTGTGGGCTGCATGTGTATGCATGTGTGGGCTGCATGTGTATGCATGTGTGGGCTGCATGTGTATGCATGTTTGGGCTGCATGTGTATGCATGTGTGGGCTGCATGTGTATGCATGTGTGGGCTGCATGTGTATGCATTTGTGGGCTGCATGTGTATGCATGTGTGGGCTGCATGTGTATGCATGTGTGGGCTGCATGTGAGGAAAGATAGGTCGGCACCTGATTTTGTGTGTGTGTTTTTGGTTTACTATCGTTGTGGGGACCAGAAGTCCAAGTATAGTAAAACAAGGAACATTTTGACAAATGAGGATTTTCTGCAGGTCCCCACAAGGAAAAGGTCTATTTTAGGCTTAGGGGTTAGGTCTAGGTTTACAATTAGGGTTAGGGTTAGGGGTTAGGGTTAGGGTTACAATTAGGGTTAGGTTTAGGGTTAGGGTTACAATTAGGGTTAGGTTTAGGGTTAGGGTTACAATTAGGGTTAGGTTTAGGGTTAGGGGTTAGGGTTAGGGTTACAATTAGGGTTAGGTTCAGGGTTAGGGTTACAATTAGGGTTAGGTTTAGGGTTAGGGTTACAATTAGGGTTAGGTTTAGGGTTAGGTGTTTGGGGTTTAGGTTCGGTTTAGGGTTAGGGTTATTTTAAGGGTTAGGGGTTAGGGAAAATAGGATTTTGAGTGGGAATCAATTGTTTTGTCCCCACAAGGATAGTAAAACAAACGTGTGTGTGTGTGTGTGCGTGTGTGCGTGTGTGTGTGTGTGTGTGTTATTATATATGTGTGTGTGCGAGTGTGTAAACAAACACCCCCCCAGATCCTTTAATCACCATGCCGATGAGAATCCATGGTGCTGTCCTGTCCTTCAAGTGGAACATCACGGCAGCACTTCATCAACAGCTAATTAATAGGGCCCCTGGTAAGCATGTCGACATTCCAGGTTGGAGGGAACACTGTCACATTCTATTTAGTTTTTCAATAAGACGCCCGTGGTGCGAGAACTGGAGGTCACACACACACTAACACACAACACACACACACATACAGGGACACACATACAGTGCGCATGCACACAGACACAAAGACACACCAACGATACAGTCTTCCCCTCAATAAAACTTTTTCATCTGCCTGTGTGTATACAGTTACTGTATTTCCTCTGTAAGGAAAGTGTTTGAATAAATCCATGTTAGATTGGCTGGCTTGATGAGTTGAAAGAGCTCTGATTCTGCTCAGCGAGAGTGTGATGAAAGCAACAGCAGGTCTACAGGATTAACAGAGGTCCATCTGCACTCCGAACTGACTGCACTCCACAGTGGCTAACAAAACACAACTCTGATGGACGTCTTATTCTGGGGCATTTAAAAAAAACTAATTTCGTTAGCCCTTTCACAATATTCCCCCTGAAGAGAGGGATCTGTGGCTCAGCAGCTCACTGTAATGTCCAATCAATAGGAGGCAGTGGAAACAGAATGATGGATGAGCCTGTGTTATAGTGGTTGGGCTCTAGCAGGCAGGGACAATTGTAGACAGACCCTTCCTGGGTTCAAATAGTTTCTGTTTTCTTGAAAATACTTTTGAATCTTTTTAATTGACCCTAACTGGAGTACCCAGTATTAGAGCACTGTAGCAGAGGGAGGAGGTCCAGTATTAGAGCACTGTAGCAGAGGGAGGAGGTCCAGTATTAGAGCACTGTAGCAGAGGGAGGATGTCCATTATTAGTTCACTATAGCAGAGGGAGGGGGTCCAATATTAGTCCACTATAGCAGAGGGAGGGGGTCCAGTATTAGTGCACTATAGCAGAGGGAGGGGGTCCAGTATTAGTCCACTGTAGCAGAGGGAGGGGGTCCAGTATTAGTCCACTCTAGCAGAGGGAGGGGTCCCAGTATTAGTGCACTATAACAGAGGGAGGGGTTCCAGTGTTAGTGCACTATAACAGAGGGAGGGGTTCCAGTGTTAGTGCACTGTAGCAGGGGGAGGGGGTCCAGTATTAGTGCACTATAGCAGAGTGAGGGGGTCCAGTATTTGTCCACTATAGCAGAGGGAGGGGTCCAGTAATAGTCCACTCTAGCAGAGGGAGGGGGACAAGTATTAGTCCACTATAGCAGAGGGAGGGGTCCAGTATTAGTGCACTATAGCAGAGGGAGGGGGTCCAGGATTAGTCCACTATAGTAGAGGGAGGGGATCCAGTGTTAGTGCACTATAGCAGAGGGAGGAGTTCAGTATTAGTGTACTATAGCAGAGGGAGGGGGTCCAGTATTAGTCCACTATAGCAGAGGGAGGATGTCCATTATTAGTTCACTATAGCAGAGGGAGGGGGTCCAATATTAGTCCACTATAGCAGAGGGAGGGGGTCCAGTATTAGTGCACTATAGCAGAGGGAGGGGGTCCAGTATTAGTCCACTCTAGCAGAGGGAGGAGTCCCAGTATTAGTGCACTATAACAGAGGGAGGGGTTCCAGTGTTAGTGCACTATAACAGAGGGAGGGGTTCCAGTGTTAGTGCACTGTAGCAGGGGGAGGGGGTCCAGTATTAGTGCACTATAGCAGAGTGAGGGGGTCCAGTATTTGTCCACTATAGCAGAGGGAGGGGTCCAGTAATAGTCCACTCTAGAAGAGGGAGGGGGACAAGTATTAGTCCACTATAGCAGAGGGAGGGGTCCAGTATTAGTCCACTATAGCAGAGGGAGGATGTCCATTATTAGTTCACTATAGCAGAGGGAGGGGGTCCAATATTAGTCCACTATAGCAGAGGGAGGGGGTCCAGTATTAGTGCACTATAGCAGAGGGAGGGGGTCCAGTATTAGTCCACTATAGCAGAGGGAGGGGGTCCAGTATTAGTGCACTATAGCAGAGGGAGGGGGTCCAGTATTAGTGCACAATAGCAGAGGGAGGGGGTCCAGTATTAGTGCACTATAGCAGAGGGGGGGGTCCAGTATTGTACACTATAGCAGAGGGAGGGGGTCCAGTATTAGTGCACTATAGCAGAGGGTGTGGGTCCAGTATTAGTGCACTATAGCAGAGGGAGGGGGTCCAGTATTAGTGCACTATAGCAGAGGGAGGGGGTCCAGTATTAGTCCACTGTAGCAGAGGGAGGGGGTCCAGTATTAGTGCACTATAGCAGAGGGAGGGGTCCAGTATTAGTGCACTAAAGCAGAGGGAGGGGGTCCAGTATTAGTCCACTCTAGCAGAGGGAGGGGTCCCAGTATTAGTGCACTATAACAGAGGGAGGGGTTCCAGTGTTAGTGCACTATAACAGAGGGAGGGGTTCCAGTGTTAGTGCACTGTAGCAGGGGGAGGGGGTCCAGTATTTGTCCACTATAGCAGAGGGAGGGGTCCAGTAATAGTCCACTATAGCAGAGGGAGGGGTCCTGTATTAGTCCACTATAGCAGAGGGAGGTGTCCAGTATTAGTGCACTATAGCAGAGCGAGGGGTCCAGTATTAGTGCACTATAGCAGAGGGAGTGGGTCCAGTAATAGTCCACTCTAGCAGAGGGAGGGTACCAGGATTAGTCCACTATAGCAGAGGGAGGGGTCCAGTATTCGTCCAATATAGCAGAGGGAGGGGGTCCAGTATTAGTGCACTATAGCAGAGGGAGGGGGTCCAGTATTCGTGTACTATAGCAGAGGAAGGGGGTCCAGTATTAGTGCACTATAGCAGAGGGAGGGGGTCCAGTATTAGTGCACTATAGCAGAGGGAGGGGGTCCATTATTAGTGCAGTATAGCAGAGGGAGGGGATCCAGTGTTAGTGCACTATAGCAGAGGGCGGGGGTCCAGGATTAGTCCACTATAGTAGAGGGAGGGGATCCAGTGTTAGTGCACTATAGCAGAGGGAGGAGTTCAGTATTAGTGTACTATAGCAGAGGGAGGGGTCCAGTATTAGTCCACTATAGCAGAGGGAGGATGTCCATTATTGGTTCACTATAGCAGAGGGAGGGGGTCCAATATTAGTCCACTATAGCAGAGGGAGGGGGTCCAGTATTAGTGCACTATAGCAGAGGGAGGGGGTCCAGTATTAGTCCACTCTAGCAGAGAGAGGGGTCCCAGTATTAGTGCACTATAACAGAGGGAGGGGTTCCAGTGTTAGTGCACTATAACAGAGGGAGGGGTTCCAGTGTTAGTGCACTGTAGCAGGGGGAGGGGGTCCAGTATTAGTGCACTATAGCAGAGTGAGGGGGTCCAGTATTTGTCCACTATTGCAGAGGGAGGGGTCCAGTAATAGTCCACTCTAGTAGAGGGAGGGGTCCAGTATTAGTCCACTATAGCAGAGGGATGGGTCCAGTATTAGTGCACTATAGCAGAGGGAGTAGGTCCAGTATTAGTCCACTATAGCAGAAAGGGGTCCAGTATTAGTCCACTATAGCAGAGGGAGGGGTCCAGTAATAGTCCACTATAGCAGAGGGAGGGGTCCTGTATTAGTCCACTATAGCAGAGGGAGGTGTCCAGTATTAGTGCACTATAGCAGAGCGAGGGGTCCAGTATTAGTGCACTATAGCAGAGGGAGTGGGTCCAGTAATAGTCCACTCTAGCAGAGGGAGGGTACCAGGATTAGTCCACTATAGCAGAGGGAGGGGTCCAGTATTCGTCCAATATAGCAGAGGGAGGGGGTCCAGTATTAGTGCACTATAGCAGAGGGAGGGGGTCCAGTATTCGTGTACTATAGCAGAGGAAGGGGGTCCAGTATTAGTGCACTATAGCAGAGGGAGGGGGTCCAGTATTAGTGCACTATAGCAGAGGGAGGGGGTCCATTATTAGTGCAGTATAGCAGAGGGAGGGGATCCAGTGTTAGTGCACTATAGCAGAGGGAGGGGGTCCAGGATTAGTCCACTATAGTAGAGGGAGGGGATCCAGTGTTAGTGCACTATAGCAGAGGGAGGAGTTCAGTATTAGTGTACTATAGCAGAGGGAGGGGTCCAGTATTATTCCACTATAGCAGAGGGAGGATGTCCATTATTGGTTCACTATAGCAGAGGGAGGGGGTCCAATATTAGTCCACTATAGCAGAGGGAGGGGTCCAGTATTAGTGCACTATAGCAGAGGGAGGGGGTCCAGTATTAGTCCACTCTAGCAGAGAGAGGGGTCCCAGTATTAGTGCACTATAACAGAGGGAGGGGTTCCAGTGTTAGTGCACTATAACAGAGGGAGGGGTTCCAGTGTTAGTGCACTGTAGCAGGGGGAGGGGGTCCAGTATTAGTGCACTATAGCAGAGTGAGGGGGTCCAGTATTTGTCCACTATTGCAGAGGGAGGGGTCCAGTAATAGTCCACTCTAGTAGAGGGAGGGGGACAAGTATTAGTCCACTATAGCAGAGGGATGGGTCCAGTATTAGTGCACTATAGCAGATGGAGGGGGTCCAGTATTAGTCCACTATAGCAGAGGGAGGGGTCCTGTATTCGTCCAATATTGCAGAGGGAGTAGGTCCAGTATTAGTCCACTATAGCAGAAAGGGGTCCAGTATTAGTCCACTATAGCAGAGGGAGGGGATCCAGTATTAGTACACTGTAGCAGAGGGAGGGGTCCAGGATTAGTCCACTATAGCAGAGGGAGGAGTTCAGTATTAGTGTACTATAGCAGAGGGAGGGGGTCCAGTGTTAGTGCACTATAGCAGAGGGAGGAGTTCAGTATTAGTGTACTATAGCAGAGGGAGGGGGTCCAGTATTAGTGTACTATAGCAGAGGGAGGGGGTCCAGTATTAGTCCACTATAGCAGAGGGAGGGGGTCCAGTATTAGTCCACTATAGCAGAGGGAGGGGGTCCAGTATTAGTGCACTATAGCAGAGGGAGGGGGTCCAGTATTAGTACACTATAGCAGAGGGAGGGGGTCCATTAGTAGACTATAGCAGATGCAGGGGGTCCAGTATTTGTGCACTATAGCAGAGGGAGGGGATCCAGTATTAGTGCACTATAGCACAGGGAGGGGGTCCAGTTAGAGCACTATAGCAGAGGGAGGGGGTCCAGTATTAGTGCACTATAGCAGAGGGAGGGGGTCCAGTATTAGAGCACTATAGCAGAGAGAGGGGGTCCGGTATTAGTAGACTATAGCAGAAAGGGGTCCAGTATTAGTCCACTATAGCAGAGGGAGGGGGTACAGTATTAGTCTACGACAGCAGGGGGAGGGGGTCCAGTTTTAGTCCACTATAGCAGAGGGAGTGGGTCCAGTATTAGTCCACTATAGCAGGCGGAGGAGGTCCAGTTTTAGTCCACTATAGCAGAGGGAGGTGGTCCAGTATTAGTCCACTATAGCAGAGGGAGGGGGTCCAGTATTAGTCCACTATAGCGGAGGGAGGGGGTCCAGTATTAGTCCACTATAGCAGGGGGAGGGGGTCCAGTATTAGTCCACTATAGCAGAGGGAGGGGGTCCAGTATTAGTCTATAACAGCAGAGGGAGGGGGTCCAGTATTAGTCCACTATAGCAGAGGGAGGGGGTCCAGTATTAGTCTACGACAGCAGAGGGAGGGGGTCCAGGATTAGTACAATATTGCAGTGAGAGGGGGTCCAGTATTAGTGCACTATAGCAGAAGGAGGGGGTCCAGTGATATAGCATTGTAGCAGAGGGAGGGGGTCCAGTGTTAGTGCACTATAGCAGAGGGAGGGGGTCCAGTATTAGTACACTACAGCAGTGGGAGGGGGTCCAGTATTAGTCCACTATAGCAGAGGGAGGGGTCCAGTATTAGTCCACTATAGCAGAGGGGAGAGGTCCAGTATTTGTCCACTATAGCAGAGGGAGGGGGTCCATTATTAGTCCACTATAGCAGAGGGATGGGGTCCAGTATTAGTCAATGGCAGCAGAGAGAGGTGGTCCACTATTAGTCTACGACAGCAGAGGGAGGGGGTCCAGTATTAGTACACTATAGCAGAGGGAGGGGGTACAGTATTAGTGCACTATAGCAGAGGGAGGGGTCCAGTATTCGTAGACTATAGCAGAGGCAGGGGTCCAGTATTAGTGCACTATAGCAGAGGGAGGGGGTCCAGTATTAGTCCACTATAGCAGAGGGAGGGGGTCCAGTATTAGTGCACTATAACAGAGGTGAGGGTGGTCAAGTATTAGTACACTATAGCAGAGGGAGGGGGTCAAGTATTCGTGCACTATAGCATACGGGGGTGGTCCAGTATTCGTACACTATAGCAGAGGGAGGGGGTCCAGTATTAGTGCACTATAGCAGAGGGAGGGGGTCAAGTATTTGTGCACTATAGCATAGGGATGGGGTCCAGTATTAGTACACTATAGCAGAGGGAGGGGGTCCAGTTAGAGCACTATAGCAGAGGGAGGGGTCCAGTATTAGTGCACTATAGCAGAGGGAGGGGGTCCAGTTAGATCACTCGAGCAGAGGGAGGAGGTCCAGTGTTAGTCCACTATAGCAGAGGGAGGAGGTCCAGTATTAGTGCACTATAGCAGAGGGAGGGGGTCCAGTATTAGTGCACTATAGCAGAGGGAGGGGGTCCAGTGTTAGTGCACTATAGCAGAGGGTGGGGGTCCAGTATTAGTGCACTATAGCAGAGGGAGGGGGTCCAGTATTAGTCCACTATAGCAGAGGGAGGGGGTCCAGTATTAGTCCACTATAGCAGAGGGAGGGGGTCCAGTGTTAGTGCACTATAGCAGAGGGGGGGGTCCAGTATTAGTGCACTATAGCAGAGTGAGGGGGTCAAGTATTAGTGCACTATAGCAGGGGGAGGGGGTCCAGCATTTGTCCACTATAGCAGAGGGAGGGGGTCCAGTATTAGTACACTATAGCAGAGTGAGGGGGTCAAGTATTAGTGCACTATTGCAGAGGGAGGGGGTCCAGTATTCGTACACTATAGCAGAGGGAGGGGGTCCAGTATTAGTACAATATTGCAGAGGGAGGGGTTCCAGTGTTAGTCCACTATAGCAGAGGGAGGGGGTCCAGTATTTGTCTTTGACAGCAGAGGGGGTCCAGTATTGCTGCGCTGTACTAGAGGAAGGGGTCCTCTATTCGTGCACTATAGCAGAATAGGGGGTCCAGAATTAGTACCTATAGCAGAGGGAGGGGGTCCAGTATTAGTGCACTATAGCAGAGGGAGGGGGTCCAGTATTCGTACACTATAGCAGAGGGAGGGGGTCCAGTATTAGTACAATATTGCAGAGGGAGGGGTTCCAGTGTTAGTCCACTATAGCAGAGGGAGGGGGTCCAGTATTAGTCCACTATAGCAGAGGGAGGGGGTCCAGTATTAGTGCACTATAGCAGAGGGAGGGGTCCAGTATTTGTCCACTATAGCAGAGGGAGTGGTCCAGTATTAGTGCACTATAGCAGAGGGAGGGGTCCAGTATTAGTCCACTATAGCAGAGGGAGGGGGTCCAGTATTAGTGCACTATAGCAGAGGGAGGGGGTCCAGTAATAGTCCACTCTAGCAGAGGGAGGGGGTCCAGTAGTAGTCCACTATAGCAGAGGGAGGGGTCCAGTATTAGTGCACTATAGCAGAGGCAGGGGGTCCAGTATTAGTGCACTATAGCAGTGGGAGGGGTCCAGTATTAGTCCACTATAGCAGAGGGAGGGGTCCAGTATTAGTGCACTATAGCAGAGGGAGGGGTCCAGTATTAGTCCACTATAGCAGAGGGAGGGGGTCCAGTATTAGTGCACTATAGCAGAGGGAGGGGGTCCTGTAATAGTCCACTCTAGCAGAGGGAGGGGGTCCAGTAGTAGTCCACTATAGCAGAGGGAGGGGTCCAGTATTAGTGCACTATAGCAGAGTGAGTGGGTCCAGTATTAGTGCACTATAGCAGAGGGAGGGGTCCAGTATTAGTGCACTATAGCAGAGGGAGGGGGTCCAGTATTAGTGCACTATAGCAGAGGGAGTGGGTCCAGTATTAGTACACTATAGCAGAGGGAGGGGGTCCAGTATTAGTGCACTATAGCAGAGGGAGTGGGTCCAGTATTAGTGCACTATAGCAGAGCGAGGGGGTCCAGTATTAGTGCACTATAGCAGAGGGAGGGGGTCCAGTATTAGTGCACTATAGCAGAGGGAGGGGGTCCAGTATTAGTGCACTATAGCGGAGGGAGGGGGTCCAGTAATAGTCCACTCTAGCAGAGGGAGGGGGTCCAGTATTAGTCCAATATAGCAGAGGGAGGGGTCCAGTATTAGTCCACTATAGCAGAGGGAGGGGGTCCAGTATTAGTGCACTATAGCAGAGGGAGGGGGTCCAGTAATAGTCCACTCTAGCAGAGGGAGGGGGTCCAGTATTAGTCCACTATAGCAGAGGGAGGAGGTCCAGTATTAGTGCACTATAGCAGAGGGAGGGGTCCAGTATTTGTCCACTATAGCAGAGGGAGGGGGTCCAGTATTAGTGCACTATAGCAGAGGGAGGGGGTCCAGTATTAGTGCACTATAGCAGAGGGAGGGGTCCAGTATTAGTCCACTATAGCAGAGGGAGGGGGTCCAGTATTAGTGCACTATAGCAGAGGGAGGGGTCCAGTATTAGTCCACTATAGCAGAGGGAGGGGTCCAGTAGTAGTCCACTATAGCAGAGGGAGGGGTCCAGTATTAGTGCACTCTAGCAGAGGGAGGGGGTCCAGTAGTAGTCCACTATAGCAGAGGGAGGGGGTCCAGTATTAGTGCACTATAGCAGAGGGAGGGGTCCAGTATTAGTCCACTATAGCAGAGGGAGGGGGTCCAGTATTAGTCCACTATAGCAGAGGGAGGGGGTCCAGTATTAGTGCACTATAGCAGAGGGAGGGGTCCAGTATTTGTCCACTATAGCAGAGGGAGTGGTCCAGTATTAGTGCACTATAGCAGAGGGAGGGGTCCAGTATTCGTCCACTATAGCAGAGGGAGGGGGTCCAGTATTAGTGCACTATAGCAGAGGTAGGGGGTCCAGTAATAGTCCACTCTAGCAGAGGGAGGGGGTCCAGTAGTAGTCCACTATAGCAGAGGGAGGGGTCCAGTATTAGTGCACTATAGCAGAGGGAGGGGTCCAGTATTAGTCCACTACAGCAGAGGGAGGGGGTCCAGTATTAGTGCACTATAGCAGAGGGAGGGGTCCAGTATTAGTCCACTATAGCAGAGGGAGGGGTCCAGTATTAGTCCACTATAGCAGAGGGAGGGGTCCAGTATTAGTGCACTATAGCAGAGGGAGGGGGTCCAGTATTAGTGCACTATGGCAGAGGGAGGGGGTCCAGTAGTAGTCCACTATAGCAGAGGGAGGGGTCCAGTATTAGTCCACTATAGCAGAGGGAGGGGGTCCAGTATTAGTGCACTATAGCAGAGGGAGGGGGTCCTGTAATAGTCCACTCTAGCAGAGGGAGGGGGTCCAGTAGTAGTCCACTATAGCAGAGGGAGGGGTCCAGTATTAGTGCACTATAGCAGAGTGAGGGGGTCCAGTATTAGTGCACTATAGCAGAGGGAGGGGTCCAGTATTAGTGCACTATAGCAGAGTGAGGGGGTCCAGTATTAGTGCACTATAGCAGAGGGAGGGGGTCCAATATTAGTACACTATAGCAGAGGGAGGGGGTCCAGTATTAGTGCACTATAGCAGAGCAGAGGAGTGGGTCCAGTATTAGTGCACTATAGCAGAGGGAGGGGGTCCAGTATTAGTGCACTATAGCAGAGGGAGGGGGTCCAGTATTAGTGCACTATAGCAGAGGGAGGGGGTCCAGTATTAGTGCACTATAGCGGAGGGAGGGGGTCCAGTAATAGTCCACTCTAGCAGAGGGAGGGGGTCCAGTATTAGTCCAATATAGCAGAGGGAGGGGTCCAGTATTAGTCCACTATAGCAGAGGGAGTGGGTCCAGTATTAGTGCACTATAGCAGACGGAGGGGGTCCAGTATTAGTCCACTATAGCAGAAGTAGGGGGTCCAGTATTAGTGCACTATAGCAGAGGGAGGGGTCCAGTATTAGTCCATTATAGCAGAGGGAGGGGGTCCAGTAGTAGTCCACTATAGCAGAGGGAGGGGGTCCAGTATTAGTGCACTATAGCAGAGGGAGGGGTCCAGTATTAGTCCACTATAGCAGAGGGAGGGGTCCAGTATTAGTGCACTATAGCAGAGGGAGGGGGTCCAGTATTAGTGCACTATAGCAGAGGGAGGGGTCCAGTATTAGTCCACTATAACAGAGGGAGGGGGTCCAGTATTAGTGCACTATAGCAGAGGGAGGGGTCCAGTATTAGTCCACTATAGCAGAGGGGGGGGTCCAGTATTAGTCCACTATAGCAGAGGGAGGGGGTCCAGTATTAGTGCACTATAGCAGAGGGAGGGGGTCCAGTATTAGTGCACTATAGCGGAGGGAGGGGGTCCAGTAATAGTCCAATCTAGCAGAGGGAGGGGGTCCAGTATTAGTCAAATATAGCAGAGGGAGGGGTCCAGTATTAGTCCACTATAGCAGAGGGAGTGGGTCCAGTATTAGTGCACTATAGCAGACGGAGGGGGTCCAGTATTAGTCCACTATAGCAGAAGTAGGGGGTCCAGTATTAGTCCATTATAGCAGAGGGAGGGGGTCCAGTAGTAGTCCACTATAGCAGAGGGAGGGGGTCCAGTATTA
This sequence comes from Oncorhynchus masou masou, assembly GCF_036934945.1. NCBI lineage: Eukaryota > Metazoa > Chordata > Actinopteri > Salmoniformes > Salmonidae > Oncorhynchus > Oncorhynchus masou. Next base: position 34,609,539 of record NC_088222.1, on the reverse strand, counting down.
GTGCACTATAGCAGAGGGAGGGGTCCAGTATTTGTCCACTATAGCAGAGGGAGGGGTCCAGTATTAGTGCACTATAGCAGAGGGAGGGGTCCAGTATTAGTGCACTATAGCAGAGGGAGGGGTCCAGTATTAGTCCACTATAGCAGAGGGAGGGGGTCCAGTATTAGTGCACTATAGCAGAGGGAGGGGTCCAGTATTAGTCCACTATAGCAGAGGGAGGGGTCCAGTATTAGTCCACTATAGCAGAGGGAGGGGTCCAGTATTAGTGCACTATAGCAGAGGGAGGGGGTCCAGTATTAGTGCACTATGGCAGAGGGAGGGGGTCCAGTAGTAGTCCACTATAGCAGAGGGAGGGGTCCAGTATTAGTCCACTATAGCAGAGGGAGGGGGTCCAGTATTAGTGCACTATAGCAGATGGAGGGGGTCCTGTAATAGTCCACTCTAGCAGAGGGAGGGGGTCCAGTAGTAGTCCACTATAGCAGAGGGAGGGGTCCAGTATTAGTGCACTATAGCAGAGGGAGGGGGTCCAGTATTAGTGCACTATAGCAGAGGGAGGGGGTCCATTATTAGTGCACTATAGCAGATGGAGGGGGTCCAGTATTAGTGTACTATAGCAGAGGAAGGGGGTCCAGTATTAGTGCACTATAGCAGAGGGAGGGGGTCCAGTATTAGTGCACTATAGCAGAGGGAGGGGGTCCATTATTAGTGCACTATAGCAGAGGAAGGGGGTCCAGTATTAGTGCACTATAGCAGAGGGAGGGGTCCAGTATTAGTCCACTATAGCAGAGGGAGGGGGTCCAGTATTAGTGCACTATAGCAGATGGAGGGGGTCCAGTATTAGTGTACTATAGCAGAGGAAGGGGGTCCAGTATTAGTGCACTATAGCAGAGGGAGGGGGTCCAGTATTAGTGCACTATAGCAGAGGGAGGGGGTCCATTATTAGTGCAGTATAGCAGAGGGAGGGGATCCAGTGTTAGTGCACTATAGCAGAGGGAGGGGGTCCAGGATTAGTCCACTATAGTAGAGGGAGGGGATCCAGTGTTAGTGCACTATAGCAGAGGGAGGAGTTCAGTATTAGTGTACTATAGCAGAGGGAGGGGTCCAGTATTATTCCACTATAGCAGAGGGAGGATGTCCATTATTGGTTCACTATAGCAGAGGGAGGGGGTCCAATATTAGTCCACTATAGCAGAGGGAGGGGTCCAGTATTAGTGCACTATAGCAGAGGGAGGGGGTCCAGTATTAGTCCACTCTAGCAGAGAGAGGGGTCCCAGTATTAGTGCACTATAACAGAGGGAGGGGTTCCAGTGTTAGTGCACTATAACAGAGGGAGGGGTTCCAGTGTTAGTGCACTGTAGCAGGGGAGGGGGTCCAGTATTAGTGCACTATAGCAGAGTGAGGGGGTCCAGTATTTGTCCACTATTGCAGAGGGAGGGGTCCAGTAATAGTCCACTCTAGTAGAGGGAGGGGGACAAGTATTAGTCCACTATAGCAGAGGGATGGGTCCAGTATTAGTGCACTATAGCAGATGGAGGGGGTCCAGTATTAGTCCACTATAGCAGAGGGAGGGGTCCTGTATTCGTCCAATATTGCAGAGGGAGTAGGTCCAGTATTAGTCCACTATAGCAGAAAGGGGTCCAGTATTAGTCCACTATAGCAGAGGGAGGGGATCCAGTATTAGTACACTGTAGCAGAGGGAGGGGTCCAGGATTAGTCCACTATAGCAGAGGGAGGAGTTCAGTATTAGTGTACTATAGCAGAGGGAGGGGGTCCAGTGTTAGTGCACTATAGCAGAGGGAGGAGTTCAGTATTAGTGTACTATAGCAGAGGGAGGGGGTCCAGTATTAGTGTACTATAGCAGAGGGAGGGGGTCCAGTATTAGTCCACTATAGCAGAGGGAGGGGGTCCAGTATTAGTCCACTATAGCAGAGGGAGGGGGTCCAAGTATTAGTGCACTATAGCAGAGGGAGGGGGTCCAGTATTAGTACACTATAGCAGAGGGAGGGGGTCCGGTATTAGTAGACTATAGCAGATGCAGGGGGTCCAGTATTTGTGCACTATAGCAGAGGGAGGGGATCCAGTATTAGTGCACTATAGCACAGGGAGGGGGTCCAGTTAGAGCACTATAGCAGAGGGAGGGGGTCCAGTATTAGTGCACTATAGCAGAGGGAGGGGGTCCAGTATTAGAGCACTATAGCAGAGAGAGGGGGTCCGGTATTAGTAGACTATAGCAGAAAGGGGTCCAGTATTAGTCCACTATAGCAGAGGGAGGGGGTCCAGTATTAGTCTACGACAGCAGAGGGAGGGGGTCCAGTTTTAGTCCACTATAGCAGAGGGAGTGGGTCCAGTATTAGTCCACTATAGCAGGCGGAGGAGGTCCAGTTTTAGTCCACTATAGCAGAGGGAGGGGGTCCAGTATTAGTCCACTATAGCAGAGGGAGTGGGTCCAGTATTAGTCCACTATAGCAGAGGGAGGGGTCCAGTATTAGTCCACTATAGCGGAGGGAGGGGGGTCCAGTATTAGTCCACTATAGCAGAGGGAGGGGGTCCAGTATTAGTCTACTACAGCAGAGGGAGGGGGTCCAGTATTAGTCCACTATAGCAGAGGGAGGGGGTCCAGTATTAGTCTACGACAGCAGAGGGAGGGGGTCCAGGATTAGTACAATATAGCAGTGAGAGGGGGTCCAGTATTAGTGCACTATAGCAGAAGGAGGGGGTCCAGTGATATAGCATTGTAGCAGAGGGAGGGGGTCCAGTGTTAGTGCACTATAGCAGAGGGAGGGGGTCCAGTATTAGTACACTACAGCAGTGGGAGGGGGTCCAGTATTAGTCCACTATAGCAGAGGGGAGGGGTCCAGTATTAGTCCACTATAGCAGAGGGGAGAGGTCCAGTATTTGTCCACTATAGCAGAGGGAGGGGGTCCATTATTAGTCCACTATAGCAGAGGGATGGGGTCCAGTATTAGTCAATGACAGCAGAGAGAGGTGGTCCACTATTAGTCTACAACAGCAGAGGGAGGGGGTCCAGTATTAGTACACTATAGCAGAGGGAGGGGGTACAGTATTAGTGCACTATAGCAGAGGGAGGGGTCCAGTATTCGTAGACTATAGCAGAGGCAGGGGGTCCAGTATTAGTGCACTATAGCAGAGGGAGGGGGTCCAGTATTAGTCCACTATAGCAGAGGGAGGGGATCCAGTATTAGTGCACTATAACAGAGGTGAGGGTGGTCAAGTATTAGTACACTATAGCAGAGGGAGGGGGTCAAGTATTCGTGCACTATAGCATAGGGGGGTGGTTTAGTATTCGTACACTATAGCAGAGGGAAGGGGTCCAGTATTAGTGCACTATAGCAGAGGGAGGGGGTCAAGTATTTGTGCACTATAGCATAGGGAGGGGGTCCAGTATTAGTACACTATAGCAGAGGGAGGGGGTCCAGTTAGAGCACTATAGCAGAGGGAGGGGTCCAGTATTAGTGCACTATAGCAGAGGGAGGGGGTCCAGTTAGATCACTCGAGCAGAGGGAGGAGGTCCAGTATTAGTGCACTATAGCAGAGGGAGGGGGTCCAGTATTAGTGCACTATAGCAGAGGGAGGGGGTCCAGTATTAGTGCACTATAGCAGAGGGAGGGGTCCAGTGTTAGTCCACTATAGCAGAGGGAGGGGGTCCAGTATTAGTGCACTATAGCAGAGGGAGGGGGTCCAGTATTAGTCCACTATAGCAGAGGGAGGGGGTCCAGTATTAGTCCACTATAGCAGAGGGAGGGGGTCCAGTATTAGTGCACCATAGCAGAGGGAGTGGGGTCCAGTATTAGTACACTATAGCAGAGTGAGGGGGTCAAGTATTAGTACACTATAGCAGGGGGAGGGGGTCCAGCATTTGTCCACTATAGCAGAGGGAGGGGGTCCAGTATTAGTACACTATAGCAGAGTGAGGGGGTCAAGTATTAGTGCACTATTGCAGAGGGAGGGGGTCCAGTATTCGTACACTATAGCAGAGTGAGGGGGTCCAGTATTAGTACAATATTGCAGAGGGAGGGGTTCCAGTGTTAGTCCACTATAGCAGAGGGAGGGGGTCCAGTATTTGTCTTTGACAGCAGAGGGGGTCCAGTATTGCTGCACTATACTAGAGGAAGGGGGTCCTCTATTCGTGCACTATAGCAGAATAGGGGGTCCAGAATTAGTACACTATAGCAGAGGGAGGGGGTCCAGTATTCGTACACTATAGCAGAGGGAGGGGGTCCAGTATTCGTACACTATAGCAGAGCGAGGGGGTCCAGTATTAGTACAATATTGCAGAGGGAGGGGTTCCAGTGTTAGTCCACTATAGCAGAGGGAGGGGGTCCAGTATTAGTCCACTATAGCAGAGGGAGGGGGTCCAGTGTTAGTGCACTATAGCAGAGGGAGGGGTCCAGTATTTGTCCACTATAGCAGAGGGAGTGGTCCAGTATTAGCGCACTATAGCAGAGGGAGGGGTCCAGTATTAGTCCACTATAGCAGAGGGAGGGGGTCCAGTATTAGTGCACTATAGCAGAGGGAGGGGGTCCAGTAATAGTCCACTCTAGCAGAGGGAGGGGGTCCAGTAGTAGTCCACTATAGCAGAGGGAGGGGTCCAGTATTAGTGCACTATAGCAGAGGCAGGGGGTCCAGTATTAGTGCACTATAGCAGTGGGAGGGGTCCAGTATTAGTCCACTATAGCAGAGGGAGGGGTCCAGTATTAGTGCACTATAGCAGAGGGAGGGGTCCAGTATTAGTCCACTATAGCAGAGGGAGGGGGTCCAGTATTAGTGCACTATAGCAGAGGGAGGGGTCCTGTAATAGTCCACTCTAGCAGAGGGAGGGGGTCCAGTAGTAGTCCACTATAGCAGAGGGAGGGGTCCAGTATTAGTGCACTATAGCAGAGTGAGTGGGTCCAGTATTAGTGCACTATAGCAGAGGGAGGGGTCCAGTATTAGTGCACTATAGCAGAGGGAGGGGGTCCAGTATTAGTGCACTATAGCAGAGGGAGTGGGTCCAGTATTAGTACACTATAGCAGAGGGAGGGGGTCCAGTATTAGTGCACTATAGCAGAGGGAGTGGGTCCAGTATTAGTGCACTATAGCAGAGCGAGGGGGTCCAGTATTAGTGCACTATAGCAGAGGGAGGGGGTCCAGTATTAGTGCACTATAGCAGAGGGAGGGGGTCCAGTATTAGTGCACTATAGCGGAGGGAGGGGGTCCAGTAATAGTCCACTCTAGCAGAGGGAGGGGTCCAGTATTAGTCCAATATAGCAGAGGGAGGGGTCCAGTATTAGTCCACTATAGCAGAGGGAGGGGGTCCAGTATTAGTGCACTATAGCAGAGGGAGGGGGTCCAGTAATAGTCCACTCTAGCAGAGGGAGGGGGTCCAGTATTAGTCCACTATAGCAGAGGGAGGAGGTCCAGTATTAGTGCACTATAGCAGAGGGAGGGGTCCAGTATTTGTCCACTATAGCAGAGGGAGGGGGTCCAGTATTAGTGCACTATAGCAGAGGGAGGGGGGTCCAGTATTAGTGCACTATAGCAGAGGGAGGGGTCCAGTATTAGTCCACTATAGCAGAGGGAGGGGGTCCAGTATTAGTGCACTATAGCAGAGGGAGGGGTCCAGTATTAGTCCACTATAGCAGAGGGAGGGGTCCAGTAGTAGTCCACTATAGCAGAGGGAGGGGTCCAGTATTAGTGCACTCTAGCAGAGGGAGGGGGTCCAGTAGTAGTCCACTATAGCAGAGGGAGGGGGTCCAGTATTAGTGCACTATAGCAGAGGGAGGGGTCCAGTATTAGTCCACTATAGCAGAGGGAGGGGGTCCAGTATTAGTCCACTATAGCAGAGGGAGGGGGTCCAGTATTAGTGCACTATAGCAGAGGGAGGGGTCCAGTATTTGTCCACTATAGCAGAGGGAGTGGTCCAGTATTAGTGCACTATAGCAGAGGGAGGGGTCCAGTATTCGTCCACTATAGCAGAGGGAGGGGGTCCAGTATTAGTGCACTATAGCAGAGGTAGGGGGTCCAGTAATAGTCCACTCTAGCAGAGGGAGGGGGTCCAGTAGTAGTCCACTATAGCAGAGGGAGGGGTCCAGTATTAGTGCACTATAGCAGAGGGAGGGGTCCAGTATTAGTCCACTACAGCAGAGGGAGGGGGTCCAGTATTAGTGCACTATAGCAGAGGGAGGGGTCCAGTATTAGTCCACTATAGCAGAGGGAGGGGTCCAGTATTAGTCCACTATAGCAGAGGGAGGGGTCCAGTATTAGTGCACTATAGCAGAGGGAGGGGGTCCAGTATTAGTGCACTATGGCAGAGGGAGGGGGTCCAGTAGTAGTCCACTATAGCAGAGGGAGGGGTCCAGTATTAGTCCACTATAGCAGAGGGAGGGGGTCCAGTATTAGTGCACTATAGCAGAGGGAGGGGGTCCTGTAATAGTCCACTCTAGCAGAGGGAGGGGGTCCAGTAGTAGTCCACTATAGCAGAGGGAGGGGTCCAGTATTAGTGCACTATAGCAGAGTGAGGGGGTCCAGTATTAGTGCACTATAGCAGAGGGAGGGGTCCAGTATTAGTGCACTATAGCAGAGTGAGGGGGTCCAGTATTAGTGCACTATAGCAGAGGGAGGGGGTCCAATATTAGTACACTATAGCAGAGGGAGGGGGTCCAGTATTAGTGCACTATAGCAGAGGGAGTGGGTCCAGTATTAGTGCACTATAGCAGAGGGAGGGGGTCCAGTATTAGTGCACTATAGCAGAGGGAGGGGGTCCAGTATTAGTGCACTATAGCAGAGGGAGGGGTCCAGTATTAGTGCACTATAGCGGAGGGAGGGGGTCCAGTAATAGTCCACTCTAGCAGAGGGAGGGGTCCAGTATTAGTCCAATATAGCAGAGGGAGGGGTCCAGTATTAGTCCACTATAGCAGAGGGAGTGGGTCCAGTATTAGTGCACTATAGCAGACGGAGGGGGTCCAGTATTAGTCCACTATAGCAGAAGTAGGGGGTCCAGTATTAGTGCACTATAGCAGAGGGAGGGGTCCAGTATTAGTCCATTATAGCAGAGGGAGGGGGTCCAGTAGTAGTCCACTATAGCAGAGGGAGGGGGTCCAGTATTAGTGCACTATAGCAGAGGGAGGGGTCCAGTATTTGTCCACTATAGCAGAGGGAGGGGTCCAGTATTAGTGCACTATAGCAGAGGGAGGGGGTCCAGTATTAGTGCACTATAGCAGAGGGAGGGGTCCAGTATTAGTCCACTATAACAGAGGGAGGGGGTCCAGTATTAGTGCACTATAGCAGAGGGAGGGGTCCAGTATTAGTCCACTATAGCAGAGGGGGGTCCAGTATTAGTCCACTATAGCAGAGGGAGGGGGTCCAGTATTAGTGCACTATAGCAGAGGGAGGGGGTCCAGTATTAGTGCACTATAGCGGAGGGAGGGGGTCCAGTAATAGTCCAATCTAGCAGAGGGAGGGGGTCCAGTATTAGTCAAATATAGCAGAGGGAGGGGTCCAGTATTAGTCCACTATAGCAGAGGGAGTGGGTCCAGTATTAGTGCACTATAGCAGACGGAGGGGTCCAGTATTAGTCCACTATAGCAGAAGTAGGGGGTCCAGTATTAGTCCATTATAGCAGAGGGAGGGGGTCCAGTAGTAGTCCACTATAGCAGAGGGAGGGGGTCCAGTATTAGTGCACTATAGCAGAGGGAGGGGTCCAGTATTTGTCCACTATAGCAGAGGGAGGGGTCCAGTATTAGTGCACTATAGCAGAGGGAGGGGTCCAGTATTAGTGCACTATAGCAGAGGGAGGGGTCCAGTATTAGTCCACTATAGCAGAGGGAGGGGGTCCAGTATTAGTGCACTATAGCAGAGGGAGGGGTCCAGTATTAGTCCACTATAGCAGAGGGAGGGGTCCAGTATTAGTCCACTATAGCAGAGGGAGGGGTCCAGTATTAGTGCACTATAGCAGAGGGAGGGGGTCCAGTATTAGTGCACTATGGCAGAGGGAGGGGTCCAGTAGTAGTCCACTATAGCAGAGGGAGGGGTCCAGTATTAGTCCACTATAGCAGAGGGAGGGGGTCCAGTATTAGTGCACTATAGCAGATGGAGGGGGTCCTGTAATAGTCCACTCTAGCAGAGGGAGGGGGTCCAGTAGTAGTCCACTATAGCAGAGGGAGGGGTCCAGTATTAGTGCACTATAGCGGAGTGAGGGGGTCCAGTATTAGTGCACTATAGCAGAGGGAGGGGTCCAGTATTAGTGCACTATAGCAGAGGGAGGGGGTCCAGTATTAGTGCACTATAGCAGAGGGAGGGGGTCCAGTATTAGTACACTATAGCAGAGGGAGGGGTCCAGCATTAGTGCACTATAGCAGAGGGAGTGGGTCCAGTATTAGTGCACTATAGCAGAGGGAGGGGGTCCAGTATTAGTGCACTATAGCAGAGGGAGGGGGTCCAGTATTAGTCCACTATAGCAGAGGGAGGGGGTCCAGTATTAGTGCACTATAGCGGAGGGAGGGGGTCCAGTAATAGTCCACTCTAGCAGAGGGAGGGGGTCCAGTATTAGTCCAATATAGCAGAGGGAGGGGTCCAGTATTAGTCCACTATAGCAGAGGGAGTGGGTCCAGTATTAGTGCACTATAGCAGACGGAGGGGGTCCAGTATTAGTCCACTATAGCAGAAGTAGGGGGTCCAGTATTAGTGCACTATAGCAGAGGGAGGGGTCCAGTATTAGTCCATTATAGCAGAGGGAGGGGTCCAGTAGTAGTCCACTATAGCAGAGGGAGGGGGTCCAGTATTAGTGCACTATAGCAGAGGGAGGGGTCCAGTATTTGTCCACTATAGCAGAGGGAGGGGTCCAGTATTAGTGCACTATAGCAGAGGGAGGGGGTCCAGTATTAGTGCACTATAGCAGAGGGAGGGGTCCAGTATTAGTCCACTATAGCAGAGGGAGGGGGTCCAGTATTAGTGCACTATAGCAGAGGGAGGGGTCCAGTATTAGTCCACTATAGCAGAGGGGGGGGTCCAGTATTAGTCCACTATAGCAGAAAGGGGGTCCAGTATTAGTCCACTATAGCAGAGGGAGGGGGTCCAGTATTAGTCCACTATAGCAGAGGGAGGGGGTCCAGTAATAGTCCACTCTAGCAGAGGGAGGGGGTCCAGTAGTAGTCCACTATAGCAGAGGGAGGGGTCCTGTATTAGTGCACTCTAGCAGAGGGAGGGGGTCCAGTCGTAGTCCACTATAGCAGAGGGAGGGGGTCCAGTATTAGTGCACTATAGCAGAGGGAGGGGTCCAGTATTAGTCCACTATAGCAGAGGGAGGGGGTCCAGTATTAGTCCACTATAGCAGAGGGAGGGGATCCAGTATTAGTGCACTATAGCAGAGGGAGGGGTCCAGTATTTGTCCACTATAGCAGAGGGAGTGGTCCAGTATTAGTGCACTATAGCAGAGGGAGGGGTCCAGTATTCGTCCACTATAGCAGAGGGAGGGGGTCCAGTATTAGTGCACTATAGCAGAGGGAGGGGGTCCAGTAATAGTCCACTCTAGCAGAGGGAGGGGGTCCAGTAGTAGTCCACTATAGCAGAGGGAGGGGTCCAGTATTAGTGCACTATAGCAGAGGGAGGGGTCCAGTATTAGTGCACTATAGCAGAGGGAGGGGTCCAGTATTAGTGCACTATAGCAGAGTGAGGGGGTCCAGTATTAGTGCACCATAGCAGAGGGAGGGGTCCAATATTAGTACACTATAGCAGAGGGAGGGGTTCCAGTATTAGTGCACTATAGCAGAGGGAGTGGGTCCAGTATTAGTGCACTATAGCAGAGGGAGGGGGTCCAGTATTAGTGCACTATAGCAGAGGGAGGGGGTCCAGTATTAGTGCACTATAGCAGAGGGAGGGGGTCCAGTATTAGTGCACTATAGCGGAGGGAGGGGGTCCAGTAATAGTCCACTCTAGCAGAGGGAGGGGGTCCAGTATTAGTCCAATATAGCAGAGGGAGGGGTCCAGTATTAGTCCACTATAGCAGAGGGAGGGGGTCCAGTAATAGTCCACTCTACCAGAGGGAGGGGTCCATTAGTAGTCCACTATAGCAGAGGGAGGGGGTCCAGTATTAGTGCACTATAGCAGAGGGAGGGGGTCCAGTATTAGTGCACTATAGCAGAGGGAGGGGTCCAGTATTAGTCCACTATAGCAGAGGGAGGGGGTCCAGTATTAGTGCACTATAGCAGAGGGAGGGGTCCAGTATTAGTCCACTATAGCAGAGGGAGGGGTCCAGTATTAGTGCACTATAGCAGAGGGAGGGGGTCCAGTATTAGTGCACCATAGCAGAGGGAGGGGGTCCAATATTAGTACACTATAGCAGAGGGAGGGGTTCCAGTATTAGTGCACTATAGCAGAGGGAGTGGGTCCAGTATTAGTGCACTATAGCAGAGGGAGGGGGTCCAGTATTAGTCCACTATAGCAGAGGGAGGGGGTCCAGTATTAGTGCACTATAGCAGAGGGAGGGGGTCCAGTATTAGTGCACTATAGCGGAGGGAGGGGGTCCAGTAATAGTCCACTCTAGCAGAGGGAGGGGTCCAGTATTAGTCCAATATAGCAGAGGGAGGGGTCCAGTATTAGTCCACTATAGCAGAGGGAGGGGGTCCAGTAATAGTCCACTCTAGCAGAGGGAGGGGGTCCATTAGTAGTCCACTATAGCAGAGGGAGGGGGTCCAGTATTAGTGCACTATAGCAGAGGGAGGGGGTCCAGTATTAGTGCACTATAGCAGAGGGAGGGGTCCAGTATTAGTCCACTATAGCAGAGGGAGGGGGTCCAGTATTAGTGCACTATAGCAGAGGGAGGGGTCCAGTATTAGTCCACTATAGCAGAGGGAGGGGTCCAGTATTAGTGCACTATAGCAGAGGGAGGGGTCCAGTATTAGTCCACTATAGCAGAGGGAGGGGGTCCAGTATTAGTGCACTATAGCAGAGGGAGGGGGTCCAGTAATAGTCCACTCTAGCAGAGGGAGGGGGTCCAGTAGTAGTCCACTATAGCAGAGGGAGGGGTCCAGTATTAGTGCACTATAGCAGAGGGAGGGGGTCCAGTATTAGTGCACTATAGCAGAGGGAGGGGTCCAGTATTAGTCCACTATAGCAGAGGGAGGGGTCCAGTATTAGTGCACTATAGCAGAGGGAGGGGTCCAGTATTAGTCCACTATAGCAGAGGGAGGGGGTCCAGTATTAGTGCACTATAGCAGAGGGAGGGGGTCCTGTAATAGTCCACTCTAGCAGAGGGAGGGGGTCCAGTATTAGTCCACTCTAGCAGAGGGAGGGGGTCCAGTATTAGTCCAATATAGCAGAGGGAGGGGTCCAGTATTAGTCCACTATAGCAGAGGGAGGGGGTCCAGTATTAGTCCACTATAGCAGAGGGAGGGGGTCCAGTAATAGTGCACTATAGCAGAGGGAGGGGTCCAGTATTAGTGCACTATAGCAGAGGGAGGGGGTCCAGTATTAGTGCACTATAGCAGAGGGAGGGGGTCCAGTAATAGTCCACTCTAGCAGAGGGAGGGGGTCCATTAGTAGTCCACTATAGCAGAGGGAGGGGGTCCAGTATTAGTGCACTATAGCAGAGGGAGGGGTCCAGTATTTGTCCACTATAGCAGAGGGAGGGGTCCAGTATTAGTGCACTATAGCAGAGGGAGGGGGTCCAGTATTAGTGCACTATAGCAGAGGGAGGGGTCCAGTATTAGTCCACTATAGCAGAGGGAGGGGGTCCAGTATTAGTGCACTATAGCAGAGGGAGGGGGTCCTGTAATAGTCCACTCAATCAGAGGGAGGGGGTCCAGTATTAGTCCAATATAGCAGAGGGAGGGGTCCAGTATTAGTGCACAATAGCAGAGGGAGGGTGTCCAGTATTAGTGCACTATAGCAGAGGGAGGGGTCCAGTATTTGTCCACTATAGCAGAGGGAGGGGTCCAGTATTAGTGCACTATAGCAGAGGGAGGGGGTCCAGTATTAGTGCACTATAGCAGAGGGAGGGGGTCCAGTAATAGTCCACTCTAGCAGAGGGAGGGGGTCCAGTAGTAGTCCACTATAGCATAGGGAGGGGTCCAGTATTAGTCCACTATAGCAGAGGGAGGGGTCCAGTATTAGTGCACTATAGCAGAGGGAGGGGGTCCAGTATTAGTGCACTATAGCAGAGGGAGGGGGTCCAGTATTAGTGCACTATAGCAGAGGGAGGGGGTCCAGTATTAGTGCACTATAGCAGAGGGAGGGGGTCCAGTATTAGTGCACTATAGCAGAGGGAGGGGGTCCAGTATTAGTGCACTATAGCAGAGGGAGGGGGTCCAGTATTAGTGCACTATAGCAGAGGGAGGGGGTCCAGTATTAGTGCACTATAGCAGAGGGAGGGGGTCCAGTATTAGTGCACTATAGCAGAGGGAGGGGGTCCAGTATTAGTCCACTATAGCAGAGGGAGGGGGTCCAGTATTAGTGCACTATAGCAGAGGGAGGGGGTCCAGTATTAGTGCACTATAGCAGAGGGAGGGGGTCCAGTATTAGTGCACTATAGCAGAGGGAAGGGGACCAATAGTACAGGTTTGAGGTTGATGTTTATAGAAACAAATTTGCTCTCAAGAGTGGTTGTTCAGTCTTCTTTTTATTTGTTGACCTCACATAGAAGAGGACTATACAGCGATTCCTTGCAGCCATAATGCAGAGGAACTTATTATTTTGTGGGTACTGTAGGTCAGAAAGATACAGAGAGAAAATAGAGATTGTGGAAGAAACTTGGTGACCTGTAAAATTTGACATCCACACTGCAGAAGAAACTATGAACTTTGAAACAATTGCCTATATTCAAACCTCCTATATGCCTTGTTTGATCTGATATAGTCCTGTATGCCTTGTTTGATCTGATATAGTGCTGTATGCCTTGTTTGATCTGATATAGTCTTGTATGCCTTGTTTGATCTGATATAGTCTTGTATGCCTTATTTGATCTGATATAGTCTTGTATGCCTTATTTGATCTGATATAGTCTTGTATGCCATGTTTGATCTGATATAGTCCTGTATGCCATGTTTGATCTGATATAGTCCTGTATGCCTTGTTTGATCTGATATAGTCTTGTATGCCTTGTTTGATCTGATATAGTCTTGTATGTCATGTTTGATCTGATATAGTCCTGTATGCCTTGTTTGATCTGATATAGTCCTGTATGCCTTGTTTGATCTGATATAGTCTTGTATGCCTTGTTTGATCTGATATAGTCTTGTATGTCATGTTTGATCTGATATAGTCCTGTATGCCTTGTTTGATCTGATATAGTCCTGTATGCCTTGTTTGATCTGATATAGTCTTGTATGCCTTGTTTGATCTGATATAGTCTTGTATGCCTTGTTTGATCTGATATAGTCCTGTATGCCTTGTTTGATCTGATATAGTGCTGTTGCTTCAGGTTCTAAGCAATAAAGCTGTGTGGATGCATATCTACCTTCAAACAGGCTGACCTGACAACATGTCCCGGTTCCCACACACAGCCCCTTCCCCCCACAGCCCCTTCCCCCCACAGCCCCTTCCCCCCACAGCCCCTTCCCCCCACAGACCCTTCCCCCACAGCCCCTTCCCCCACAGACCCTTCCCCCACAGCCCCTTCCCCCACAGCCCCTTCCCCCACAGACCCTTCCCCCACAGCCCCTTCCCCCCACAGCCCCTTCCCCCCACAGACCCTTCCCCCCACAGACCCTTCCCCCCACAGACCCTTCCCCACACAGACCCTTCCCCCCACAGACCCTTCCCCCCACAGGGAGACAAGGGGAAAGACTTTACTTACACACTGAGGGTAAGTTCAACAGCAATTAGTCTGCAGTGAAAATAACTGACCCATACACTCAGCCAGCCAGACTTGAGTTGAAATAGGCCTACTATTTTGTTTTTCTTTCTAATCATTTGAGTGTTAGTTTGATTTAGTCTGCCTGGAGTGCCAGATGCATGTGGTTCACACATTTTGGACTGTTTCATTGGTTCTATATTGTGCCAGGCAAGTGCAGTTGACAGAAAACAAACACTATTTGTCTCAGTCTACATCTCTCGGGCACACTCTCTCTGGCCTCTACTGGCTTATCTAGGAAATAGCTATGAAACTTGACTATGTGAACTGCTTGGAAAAAAACTGAAAGCAAAAAGAGTTGAAATACAAGACTGCAAGAGAGGAAAAAGACAGAGACATACAGCAGACAAGAGATATATACGAGACACAGACAGATTCCCCAAAGAAAAGATTATACCCATTTACTTCTCCTTGGCATGCAGAATGAGAGGGGAAATGATAGCCCAGAGAGGTTGTTTTAACATTAAACACCACACCGTCACAGAGAGAGAAATATGTGGCATGCCTAATTAGATTACATTGTTGTTGTTTTTGCTGTGGGTTATGAAATCCATCCTGTCTTTCTAGGAGGGATTATTGAGTGCCTCTGTCACAGCTCCTGAAAGGAGAGATAAGGCTATAGAAGACAGATTGCTCCCTCTGCAGAGAGAGAGAGAGAGAGTCCTGTGTGTGTGGTGTATGTGGTGTATGTGTGAGCGTTCACACACGCCACAGTGTCTCCATTGCCCCACGCCACGTTTCATATTTCTTGTAATGAGACACAGCAGAACCCAAAGAAAGAAAACTCCCGTTAGAGTGGATCTGGGTCGGATCAGGCCGGGGTTTTGGACGGGACAAAGACTAGGTTCCCTTCCCACTGTGAAGGGGGGGGGGGGGGTTGATGCATATTTACATTCAAACGGGCTGACCTAACAACAAGCCCCGGTTCCCACACACAGGCCCTTCCCCCCACAACCCCTTCCCCCCATAGGGAGACAAGGGGAAAGACTTTAATTACACACTGAGGGTAAGTTCAACAGCAATTAGTCTGCTGTGAGACCAGACAGAACCAATGCAGCTGAACCAAATCCCTTTTATTGTCAAATGTCCAGACACTAGGGTGTTATTAACTAAGTCTATAGGTTCTTTCTGGGGGTTAAAGTATGTGATTTTGTATTGGGAAAGAGATTCTGAAAAGTTTATTTAATAGACCCAAATTGCCAGCGCTTTGCTTGTATGCCCCATGTACTCCAACCCATTCTCATATACAGACAAATGTGCTCCCTCCCATCCTGCTCAGAGTGTGTGTCTGCATGTGCATCCTTCTATGTGCATCTGTGTGTGTGTCCGAGTGGGCATGGTTGCGTGGGAATCTAGCTGAATGAGTCTGTGTGTTTGGTCAGTGGCGTCAGCGCAGTCTCTTATTAGCTGGTTGAGTCAGCCCATGGAGAGGCCTGGTTTCATTTATAGTCCCTGAAGTGTTTGAATAGGAGAGGTGAGGTTTAGAAGTGTTTGAAGTTGCCTCTCCTCAGCAGGCTGCCTATGCAATGTGTGTGCAATTCAGCTTGTAAATCTTGGTGGGGCAAAAAAAAAGTGGATGCAGGCAAAGCCACTACAATACAAAACACAACACTAAACAATACATTAATTGCACTATAACGGTGACAAACAGTGCCACAAACTGTTAAGGCCTACATAAAGCTGACCCAACAGCAGTCCCAACATTTTACCACTGCTACACCTGGCTATCAGCGGAGCCTTGTCTGAAAGCGAAACAGTTCACTCAGTCTCATTTACTTCCTTTAAAAATAACATAGCTGATATGGTTGACTTGCTTAAACAAATGTGGTTTCTAATGACAGTTGAGATGTACAGACTATGGCATAAGGGGATGACAAGTGGATAAGAGGCAATCTGTAATTTTGGGGTGGCAGGTAGCCTAGTGGTTAGAGCATTGGGCCAGTAACTGAAAGGTTGCTGGATCTAATTCCCGAACTGACAAGGTAAAAATCTGTTGTTCTGCCTCTGAACAAGGCAGTTAACCCACTGTTCCCTGTAGGCCGTCATTGAAAATAAGAATTTGTTCTTAGCTGACTTGCCTAGTTAAAAAAAGTAAAATATTAAGACAACGAGCAAGCTAGGACAGATGTAAGGTATGTCAATAGAACTATTTAAAATGTACAGTGACAGATTTCAGAACATGGGCTGTTCTTATAGTGCTCTCCCTGTACACCAAGTTAGAACTGTAAGATAAATAAAGGGGGCATATAAGCAGACAATGAAAATGTTACACCCTGATCTATTTCACCTGTCCATGTGATTGTCTCCACCCCCTCCAGGTGTTGCTTTATCCCTGTGTTTCCTGTTTCCTGTCTCTATGCATGCCAGTTCGTCTTGTATGTCAACCCATGTTTTTTTTTCCAGTACTACTTTTTCTCTACTCTTTGCTAGTCTTCCCGGTTTTGACCCTTGTCTGTTTTCTGGACTCCATTCCCGCCTGCCTGACCATTCTGCCTGCCCTGACCTTGAATATGCCTGCCCTTTGGTACCTACTGGACTCTGAACTGGTTTTGCCTGTTCACAACCATTCTCTTGCCTACCCCTTTTTGGATTAATTCTGGGAATCCATTCCAGGAATCTCTTCTCTTTGCTTGTCCTCCCGGTTTTAACCCTTGCCTGTTTTCTGGACTCCATTCCCGCCTGCCTGTCCATTCTGACTGCCCTGACCTCGAGCATGCCTGCCCTTCGGTACCTACTGGCCTCTGAACTGATTTTGACCTTTTGCCTGTATACGACCATTCTCTTGCCTACCCCTTTTTGGATTAATAAACATCTAAGACTCCAACCATCTGCATCTGGGTCTCGCCTTGTGCCCTATAGAAAGCTCTATATTCAATGATTACATTTCTCTAAAACAGGTTATAGGCTACAGTAAAACAGTCAGAACAGTAGGCTAAATTAAGAGGGGTAAACAGACAATTGTTAGGGTGAGTCACATGGGCTACTAACATCTTACTACACAACATACACATAGTATTACTTTCTTAGCTACGGTATACATATCTCCCTGGCATATTACATCATTTATGAAGCAGCATACAATACATTTTTGGACAATGTTGTGCTCGGCTCACTTGAACAGGAAGGTGGCGCGGCGGCTCCAAATCGTGCTTCATTGACAGCATGGCCAATGTTGAATGTTTATCATTTTAAACCTGGAAAATAGCCCCTTAATCCCAGATTTGGGACCACACAACCAATGTCACTGATTCCTTCCAAACCACTCATTGAATTTGTGATTTCAAACTTGTTGTGTAATGTTTATGTCCAATGGCCGATGAGCATCGATATGTTTTCTCTATAATTTCTCTTCATTATTTCTCTTCATATGACAAGGATTTAAAAGGATTTGCCAGTAGATTGTCGACTTGATTCATGATGATGACTGCTTGCTAAGATTGTGAAAGTGTGACGTTGACATGATCAGTCCAATCAAAGCTACTGTACATATAACGTGATTTGACGTAATTTTATCTGTGGCCAATGACCTTGAGCCTTCTTGGATGGGCACTTCTATGGCAGCAGCCAAAGGGCTAGAATCTTCAATGTCTGCTCTTAAACTTGGCAGTGACAAAGTCCCCATGAGTGAAAGAACACTGAGCTCATCTCAGCGCAATGCTCCGTATTTTCTGCTGGCTTGCCTCACCACCACAGAAGTGGAACACCTGTATTTTGGACCTGCCTGACTCAAGACAACAAAAACGAAACCATGTTTGTATGCGGCTTTATTAACTCAATGAGATATATTATTTTTTACATTGTTTGAAAACTGATATGTGATACGTATTAATGCCAAAATAACATGAAAAACATGCAAGCCTCAGCCCTCATATAAACAACAGGTGGGGCTCACCTAAATGACGGGTCGCCACTGATTTCCCTAGACAGAGTGATGCTGAATGTAGAAAATGGCTCAACTTACCTCACTCTCCACTGTAAAATCTTAACTAGCTTAGTTTTTCCACTACCCTATTGCGAATGCATCATTAATATTCCGTATTCAAATAATTTTATTGTTCATCTTATGGCTCACTCAGTATTATGAGCCAAATTATCATCAGAAAGGTGTTTGCTTGCCTTCCCCAAGGCTGCCCAGGGGCACCATGGTTTCTGGATATCATAAAGTGTCTCATTAACATAGGGTAAACAGCTCTAAAATCAATAGCCTCATTCCCCTACACTGAGACACTAACTCAGGAGAGGAGGGGGAAATAAAATGGAGAAAATCAATGCACCCCTTTTTTTATGGAGCCAACATTCACAGTGATGAGGAGAGATAGAAATATGGCCAGGGATAGGCTGGAAATCGCTCAATATTTGCACAAGATTCATGTCTAATTAAATGTGGTCTATTAAATCGAGACTTAATTTACTCAAACAAAACATTTTAATAAAGGCGGCCGGAGCGCATCAGATATGGACCATTTCAACTTTGACATTGGGAGCTCCTTAATCATTACACATTGCTGGTGGAGCGACCTCTGATGGGAGGGAGGGAGGGAGGGAGGGAGGGAGGGAGGGAGGGAGGGAGGGAGGGAGGGAGGGAGGGAGGGAGGGAGGGAGGGAGGGAGGGAGGGAGGGAGGGAGGGAGGGAGGGAGGGAGGGAGGGAGGGAGGGAGGGAGGGAGGGAGGGAGGGAGGGAGGGAGGGAGGGAGGGAGGGAGGGAGGGAGGGAGGGTATATTAGCTCAACTTCATCAGAGGTATTTCAAATGGTATTACTTTGGCTTGCCCCAAAAAGCGTGGTTTTGAGATCTATAATAATTAGATATTAAAACGACCATTGACCTATTTTAACTATTTTGATAGCCCTCTCTCTATGTGTGTGTGTGTGTGTTTCTGAAAATAAATAAAATAAAGTGTGTGCTGTGCAGTGTGATCTAATATCATTCTATTATGATGCATCCCAGGCAGCTGCCTGGCTGTCTCTGGCTCCATGGCTGACAGGGGTGTTTTCTAATCTGACAGTTAATCTGTCACCAAGACAGTGTGACAAACGACAGCTAGTGACACTGTGCCACCCCTTCCACCACCTCTCAGCCTTTGCTTTAATCACTCACTATATAATACACAATTTAATAAAGCCTGTGTGTTATTACACAGAGGTACAGTTTAAGCATGATGTGTTTTTCATTCTGATAATTACAGTACTCAGCACTTTGTTTTGTTAGTTGAAATCAAATTAATTTAGTATTAAATGTGATTACCAGGATCTCAGCTCATATAGCAATAGAGTGTTCTCCAGGGAGAGAAAGGGGGAGAGAGTGAGGGGGTGAGAGAGAGAGAGAGAGAGAGAGAGAGGTATATCAGCTCAATCACAGGGTCTTTTATGAGAGAGTGGAATGTTTACTGTACATTTTTATTGTTTATTTCACTTTTGTTTATTATCTACTTCACTTGCTTTAACAATGTTAACGTATGTTTCCCATGCCAATAAAGCCCTTGCATTGAATTGAGAGAGAGCGAGAGAGAGAGAGCTCTAAACATGCCCTTAATTGTGTAAACTGAGGTGCTTTACAAAATAACTCAACAATTGTAGACATTTTCCACTTGGCAGTTGAACCTGATGCATTATTAAACCAGACATATTAAGGTATATTTTCATGTCACCCCTCAACCTGTCATGCTTAGCTTATAGAGTATGTGGAAAACCAAGTATCTCTCCATTGCCTTACAAGTGATGACTCAGACTCCACAGATCAAACAGTCGTAATGACACGGCACTCAAGTGGCCACTTGTAGACAGGCTGTATAGACGTCCTCTGGGAGAGGAGGGCAATACAATATCGGACACCATACGTTTAAAGTCTAAAGTGTCTCCATAGTGTTGTTTCCACCTTCCCTACTTTAGGTTTTATTGCCAGTCAGCCGAGCCGCAGAGAAAATGAGGCAAGTCAAATCCATCAGTTCATTTATCAAGAGGCCACAATGTGGGCTTGGTGCACTGGGTTCTCTCTGACTCTCTCTTTTCTCTTCCTCTCTTCTGCTCCCTCTCTCCATTTCTCTGTTGAAAGTGCTACTCATATCTGCTTGTAAGGGTATATTATTCTACACATAAACAGCGATGTTACTGTATTGAGACAAAGGCTGAATAAAGGCTATCAGAGGGAGAATAGTCACAGCAATACTGTCGGACCAGTTGACATTCCTCTTCATGGTGCATTAGAAGAAAGGTTACATGCAGTTTATAGTGTTTCACAGTGTTTTTATACTGTTTCACAGTGTTTATACTGTTTCACAGTGTTTTTATACTGTTTCACAGTGTTTATACTGTTTGACAGTGTTTATACTGTTTCACAGTGTTTATACTGCTTCACAGTGTTTATACTGCTTCACAGTGTTTATACTGTTTCACAGTGTTTATACTGTTTGACAGTGTTTATACTGTTTCACAGTGTTTATACTGTTTCACAGTGTTTATACTGTTTCACAGTGTTTATAGTGTTTCACAGTGTTTATACTGCTTCACAGTGTTTATACTGCTTCACAGTGTTTATACTGTTTCACAGTGTTTATACTGTTTCACAGTGTTTTTATACTGTTTCACAGTGTTTATACTGTTTGACAGTGTTTATACTGTTTCACAGTGTTTATACTGTTTCACAGTGTTTATACTGCTTCACAGTGTTTATACTGTTTCACAGTGTTTATACTGTTTGACAGTGTTTATACTGTTTCACAGTGTTTATACTGTTTCACAGTGTTTATACTGTTTCACAGTGTTTATAGTGTTTCACAGTGTTTATACTGCTTCACAGTGTTTATACTGCTTCACAGTGTTTATACTGTTTCACAGTGTTTATATTGTTTCACAGTGTTTATACTGTTTGACAGTGTTTATACTGTTTCAGTATTTATACTGTGTCACAGTGTTTATACTGCTTCACAGTGTTTATACTGTTTCACAGTGTTTATACTGTTTCACAGTGTTTATACTGCTTCATTGTGTTTTTAAACAGTTTCACAGTGTTTATACTGTATCACAGTGATTATACTGCTTCACAGTGTTTGTACTGTTTGACAGTGTTTATACTGTTTCACAGTGTTTATACTGTTTCACAGTGTTTATACTGCTTCACAGTGTTTATACTGCTTCACAGTGTTTATACTGTTTCACAGTGTTTATACTGTTTCACAGTGTTTATACTGCTTCACAGTGTTTATATTGTTTCACAGTGTTTATACTGTTTCACAGTGTTT
This sequence comes from Oncorhynchus masou masou, assembly GCF_036934945.1. NCBI lineage: Eukaryota > Metazoa > Chordata > Actinopteri > Salmoniformes > Salmonidae > Oncorhynchus > Oncorhynchus masou. The sequence goes on along the minus strand of NC_088222.1, from coordinate 34,588,456 downwards.
ATACTGCTTCACAGTGTTTATACTGTTTCACAGTGTTTATACTGTTTCAGTGTTTATACTGTTTCAGTGTTTATACTGTTTGACAGTGTTTATACTGTTTCAGTATTTATACTGTTTGATAGTGTTTATAGTGCTTCACAGTGTTTATACTGTTTCACAGTGTTTATACTGTTTGACAGTGTTTATACTGTTTCAGTATTTATACTGTTTGATAGTGTTTATATTGTTTGACAGTGTTTATACTGTTTGACAGTGTTTATACTGTTTGATAGTGTTTATATTGTTTCACAGTGTTTATACTGTTTGACAGTGTTTATACTGTTTCACAGTGTTTATACTGCTTCACAGTGTTTATACTGTTTCACAGTGTTTATACTGTTTCACAGTGTTTATACTGTTTGACAGTGTTTATACTGTTTCACAGTGTTTTTATATTGTTTCACAGTGTTTATACTGTTTCACAGTGTTTATAGTGTTTCACAGTGTTTATATACTGTATCACAGTGTTTATACTGTTTGATAGTGTTTATACTGTTTCAGTATTTATACTGTTTCACAGTGTTTATACTGTTTGACAGTGTTTATACTGCTTCACAGTATTTATACTGTGTCACAGTGATTATACTGCTTCACAGTGTTTGTACTGTTTGCCAATGTTTATACTGCTTCATAGTGTTTATATTGTTTCACAGTGTTTATACTGTTTCACAGTGTTTATACTGTTTCACAGTGTTTATACTGTTTCACAGTGTTTATACTGTTTCACAGTGTTTATACTGCTTCACAGTGTTTATACTGCTTCACAGTGTTTATACTGCTTCACAGTGTTTATACTGCTTCACAGTGTTTATACTGTTTCACAGTGTTTATACTGCTTCACAGTGTTTATACTGCTTCACAGTGTTTATACTGCTTCACAGTGTTTATATTGCGGGTATATATTGAAGATTCATTCCAGCATTGAATGCATGTCTTATTTACATGGTTTTCATGTAAGACATTGAACACCACAGATTATGTTCAGAAAAGACGCCAAGAGTGTTTCCTGGGTGTGCTGTGAGTTTTACAGACCAGCAGCATAATCAAATGTCTTATACAACCATAAATGAGAGTTTGCTCCTCCAGGATGATGTTACATTTTTACTGTACTACAGAGAGACACAATGGTATGTGTCTAGGTGACACAGAGTTGCAGGCAATGAGCCAATCAGAACAGATCATCAGTACCATTTCATAGAAATGATGCAACCTAAGTTTAATTAACATGCAGTGAAAAGAGGTCATAGGCAAGCACTTTTGAACTGTTTCAAGAGGTTAAATAAGAATGCCTTTGTAGCATCAGATTTTTCTTTTATCAGAGTGTGTTCTCCATCTCTCTCTCTGTCTTGGTGCAGCTCTGGGGTCGTACATATCGGGTATCTTCGTAATTCAGTTGTCAAACTCATTTAGGCAGATGGACATGAGGCTCCAAGTTCCTGTCTGCACTGCAAGGGAGGCTATGGGACGAGGGGAGGAGATGGGTTTAGTATCATCCAGTCATCTTCACAGGGAAAGCAAGGGCATCGCTGTCCAATTGTCTGGAAAAATAGTATAGAATAAAGCACAGTGTTACCCTGCACTGGCCTTGGCCACTTTAGAGAACAGAGAGAAAGGGACAAGCTAGCCATGAATAAGACCCATACATATTATACACATAAATACTTACCATTTATACACATAAATACTTACCATTTATTCAAATGAGTTGAAAAAAATGTTCTGCCTAGCTTGTCCTTTGTTGTTAACAGGCTATTTGGACGTTTTCCCCTTTCCTTCTACTGATCAGATACAGAAAAGGCCTCCCGTAGTGAATAGCTAGTAACTAAACCCCCCACTGACTGAACCCACCATTAAGATAAATTGACTATCTAGCATCCATGACTTATGAACTATTTTTGATGGCTAATTAACTGGTGTAGGTCTAATAGGCATGGCTCTGTGTTTATCATTCCACCACCAGCTGACTGATTAACATATTAATCAACTGCCTAATTTGCATCTCAGTGTAGTGTCATCCCCCCAGCTTTTTGTCAAACAGTGGCTGTTTCTGTTATTGATTTGTGATCCTACCACACAAAGCTCTGAAAAGGAAAACGTTGGGAGAGATTGTAAAACACGATTTTCCTTTATCAAAACAAATGTGGAACAACTATGCAGTAGACTATTTCAGATAAAAGCCCTCTCCAGATATTTTTACAAAGCACCAATAAAACTTGAAACCAGACACATTTCAGTAAATCTGAAATGACCAACAGATAACAAAAGGACCAGAAAATGACACTCCTTAAATTGTGGAACTTTTATGTTTCAGTCTAGATTTATATCAGCCTAGATGTATAGCCTTTGTCTTCTGAGGCCCAGAGTTAGACAGCTTCCTCCACGTCTCTTCTCCCCTCCTCTCAAACTGCAAATCAACACAGCTGGAGATTACCCCCACCTATCAGAGCTCTTGAAAGCTGCCCTGAGAGCTGGGAGTGAGGACATTAACACTAGGCCTGAGCCAGCTGACCTACAGGAGGCTGAGAGGCTGGGGAGGGGAGGCTGCTCTCTGGATCAGAGACGTAGGACTGTGTACGTGACCCCAGGGTTAACTCAAGGTTAAGAGACAACACTCCACAATGTTGTCGGGACTTCCTGGTTTTGCCAATACGCTACTTTCCCCTTGACCATCTGCGATCCCCATCTCGAAGACGATTGACCCAGCTGACCTCTAGAACGTGACTAGGGTGCAGCGATAGATACTGGCGATACAGTACAGTACAGAATGCTCGCAGTGCTGAGAGAGGTCTTGAGAATATTGTTAGAGAGGATTATTACAACCCTATAGTGAGAATACTGAAGATATTTTTACACTTTATTTGATTTCAGTGACATTATTCTCCAAAGAGGATTTGATCCATCACACATTCGTTTGGTAATATAACATGTGAAATGTTCTTCTTCTGCCCACTATGTAGGAGTACATTCATCTGCATGGAGAGCTTGGAATGGCCATGATTCTGAAGGATGGCCTTATGTGATTCAAAAGGTTGGATAAAATGTGAAGTGTAAGGAGCATCAGTATGGATGACGAATCACTCATTTGTCATGTATTTTTCATAACCAGTCTATGCAACTGTTGGATGCCCAGTCAGTCAATACTATTGTCACTAGTCTACATGGAAAACAGTTCCATAAGCATTTAGCATATAAAAGGCATACAAAGATATTGGTTCCGCACACAGAGATTTGGCGTATTATGGGTCAATTAAATATTTATACTATATATGTCATCCTTCTATCAAAGAAAGAGGTTAAATCCCCATACACACTGTCCCTGTGAATAATCCATTATGTCACTGTTGTATCCCACAGAGTATGAGGCATTACTGAGAGTTCACATATTAGATCATAAACAGTATAATAAGTTATTACTCTGTAGAGGGTTATACAAGAGTAACCTATGCCCTAGTTATACAGGATGATGTAACATTTTATAGTCTAATGGAACAAACAGTAATGTTGATGTGGGGGCGTGTGTTGATAATGTGTTTCATGAACAAATGCACAAGGCACTGGCAAACGGCTGCGGAGAGTTTACACAGCAATATATGCTGGAAGAAAAGAGTAAGAGTGAGCAATTTAAGTGGAATTGACAGGGTCATGATGGGCGGAAGGACAATCCAGCATTAATCCACATTACAGCAATAACTAATCCAACTCATCCTTCAGTTTCAAAATGCTGTACAGTTTTGATCTGAAATCCATGGTTGGGAATCCGAAACCCGCTGCTGATTCCAAAACATAATAGATTCATGAGAATAAGAGAAGGTATCAATTTAGGAAGAGTGGAAAGAAAGAGATAGGGTGGAGCTGACCAACTCACCTCAATGCATCATAGGCTGCTGACTCAGCCTGAAAGGGCACCATATTCAACCTATCATATTTTTAGTTCATTTTTTGTGGATTTCTGGAAACATGATTCTATTTCCATTTTGGATTCGGGCTGTAGGACAGCGGAACGTGGAGGGGTCAAAGGGTGTGAATGCTTTCTGAAGGCACTGTAGCTTTGTTTGTTGTCTGTGTTTTATGTTCTGTGTTTATTTTTTTGCATTGGTATGAGAAAAGTGCCTCACAAATTAGATGTATTTTTAGTATTATTATTAATTCAATTCAAATGATATTTGTCACATGCACCGAATACAACAAGTGAAATTCTACTTACAAGCTCTATCCCAACGATGCAGAGTTCAAATAAGAAAATAAAAACACAAGAGAAATAAAACACACAAGAATGAAGGTTTATACAGGGAGTACCAATGCAATATCAATGTGCAGGTGTACAGAGTAGTCGAAGAACCGATAGGTATGTACATGTAGGCGGGGGTTACTTCCTGACTGATGTCTTGAGCTGTTGCATCAATACATCCACATAATTTGTGTTCCCCATGATGCCATCTATTTTGTGAAGTGCACCAGTCCCTCCTGCAGCAAAGCACCCCCACAAAATAATGCTGTGACCCCCGTGCGTCACGGTTGGGATGGTGCTCTTCGGCTTTTAAGCCGCCCCCTTTTAACTCAAAACATAACAATGGTCTCTATGGCCAAACAGTTCTATTTTTGTTTCATTATACCAGAGGACATTTCTCCAAAAAGTACGATCTTTGTCCCTATGTGCAATTGCAAACCGTAGTCAGGCTTTTTTATGGCGGTTTTGGAGCAGTGCTTCTTCCGTGCTGAGCGGCCTTTCAGATTATGCCGATATGGGACTTGTTTTCCTGTGGATATTGATACTTTTGTACCTGTTTCCTTCAGCATCTTCACAAGGTCTTTTGCTGTTGTTCTGGGATTGATTTGCGTTTTTTGCACCAAAGTACGTTCATCTCTAGGAGACAGAACGCGTCTCCTTCCTGAGCGGTATGAAGGCTGCGTGGTCCCATGGTGTTTATATTCATGGTGTTTATACTTGCATACTATTGTTTGTACAGACAAACGTGGTACCTTCAGGCGTGGTACCTTCAGGCGTTTGGAAATTTCCAAGTCTGAACCAGACTTGCGGAGGTCTACAAGGTCTATAATTTTTTTTCTGAGGTCTTCGCTGATTTCTTTTGATTTTCCCATGACGTCAAGCAAAGATGCACTGAGTTTGAAGGTAGGCCTTGAAATACATCCACAGGTACACCTCCAATTGACACAAATTATGTCAATTAGAAGCTTCTAAAGCCACAACATAATCTTCTGGAATTTTCCAAGCTGTTTAAAGGCACAGTCAACTTAGTGTATGTAAACTTATGAACACTGGAATTGTGATACAGTGAATTATAAGAGAAATAATCTGTCTGTAAACAATTGTTGGAAAAATTACTTGTGTCATGCACAAAGTAGATGTCCTAACCGACTTGCCAAAACTATACTTTGTCAACAAGAAATTTGTGGAGTGGTTGAAAAACGAGTTTTAATGACTCCAACCTAAGTGTATGTAAACTTCCGACTTCAACTGTAAGTAAAAACGACAAGTCCAAATCCCCATCTTCATCCATGGCTTAGGAAAGGGCCGATTTAGCAAGCTAGCTACTGCAGGACATCAACACAAGCAGACCAGAAATTAAAATTACGTTTTGCTTGGGATGTGATTGGTGTGAAGCCAAAATCCAAACTGGCCTCCCTTGGGGCGCATGTTGCTGCACCAGAACAACCCAGAGTTGAGCTCAGTTCAACGCTGATTGGCTAATTATTTTATAATTCTTTTGTCAAGGGAGGCCAAATGCTTGCTGGTATCAATCAATCAAATGCTACATCTGCAACATGTCGTACTCTTTTGGTCCAGACAGCATCAGATATATGGGCTACATATATTAAGACAGAGGGGCGCTGTTTCCCTCGCTCGGATGATTTCCCCATGAGATTCAGCCACTTGCGAATTGACCAAAAATTATGAAAACGCAGAGAGACGAAATATACATTATTTGATGTATTTATTTATTTTATTAGTCAAATATTTGGGGAAGCCTGGCTTCCCTTGGCATCCATGAATACACGCCACTGAATACTAAACTATCTTTTGATTTCTGAATGTATCGGCACCAGGGACTTGGGATGTGGCTGAGTTATTGATGTCATTTTAATCAGTCCTTTTGATATAAACATATGGAATGTCTTAGTTTTGTAGGCTAGGCTATCCATTTAATGATTTCATTTATGGATCAAGCCTTAGCAGTCATTCTAATCTTGATCACAATGATCAGTGCTTTCGTGTATTATGTTGCTGTCCAATGGTTCTGAATTTGCAATGCACCCAACTGTCCACGTTTTTCTGTGCAATAGCCTTTTGATTTGAACATTTGACGTTTTGGTGTATCTACTAGACTATTTGATTGAATTGATATACAGTACCAGTCAAATGTTTAAACACACCTACTCATTCAAGGGTTTTTCTTTATTTGTACTATTTTCTACATTGTAGAATAATAGTGAAGACATCAAAACTATAAAATAATACATATGGAATCATATAGAAACCAAAGAAGTGTTTGCACACTCTTAGCAGTCTCTCAACCAGTTCCACCTGGAATGCTTTTTCAACAGTCTTTAAGGAGTTCCCGCATATGTTGAGCACTTGTTGGCTGCTTTTCCTTCACTCTGGGGTCAAACTCATCTGTAACCATCTCAATTGGGTTGAGATCGGGTGATTGTGGAGGCCAGGTCATTGGACTAGTAACCGGAAGGTTGCAAGTTCAACCCCCCGAGCTGACATGGAAAAATCTGTCGTTCTGCCCCTGAACTGGCAGTTAACCCACTGTTCCTAGGCTGTCATTGAAAATAAGAATTTGTTCTTAACTGACTTGCCTAGTTAAATAAAGGTAAAATAAAATAAAAAAAATAATTCAATTCCACCGGTGTAATGTCCATTGTTCGTGTTTCTTGACCCAAGCAAGTCTCTTCTTATTATCGGTGTCCTTTAGTAGTGGTTTCTTTTCAGCAAGTTGACCATGAAGGCCTGATTCACTCAGTCTCCTCTGAACAGTTGTGTCTGATGTGATGATGAGATGTGTCTGTTACTTGAACTCTGTGAAGCATTTATTTGGGCTGCAATCTGAAGTGCAGTTAACTGTAATTAAATTATCCTCTGCAGCAGAGGTCACTCTGGGTCTTCCTTGCCTGGAATGAGTAGGTGTGTCCAAACTTTTGACTGGTACTGTATGTTAAAGCACTTTGGTTTCAATAATAAATATGTTGAAATGGAACCAAATGATCTGTTTCTGTCTTCAGTCCTTTTTAAATAGTATAGATGGGCTTTATGGGCTGCCCTATAGATTGAATGTGATCGTCTGCCTATCACCAGCCTACGTAGGCCCATAACTCCATTCATATTCTATTCAGAAAGTAATCAAATTGGAAATGAGCTATTATTAGGCTGGTTAATGTGATGCATATTTGTTGAATTTGGAAAAAATCCACGCACACTCGGCTCCGCCCCACCTGCTCAGCCAGTCAGGTGCCGCTACTGTGTTGCGGCAGTGGCATACTGCACACTGTACTTGCTAAATAGTGTGCAATGAGGAGTACATAGTATGCCGTTTAAGTATGTTGTACGCTAGTATGGGTATTTGGACACGGCCGCTGTCTCAGACCCTGTTGGTCTAAGATTCGATGCTCTGGTATCCGCTTGCCGGACAGTTCAGGGAGAACAGTCCATAGCTTGGGTGGCTGAAGTCCATACATACACCTGCACACCCTATTTAAAATAAGTGCACCATAGTTCCTTTTTACTATTCAGTGCATTAGAGGAACTAGGGTGCTATTTAGGATACAGACATTGGAACTCCACTCAGAAACACTGCCTTCAGCAAAAATCTCATCCACTGTTCTCACCATTCTGAGTACTTTAATCAAAAGGACTGTTGTACAGGAGATCCGTTGAAGTGAAGAAGAAAAAAACATGCTATGAAGATAATCAATTAGGAAAGATGTCTCCAGCAGTATTGTACAGTGACAATACAGTGACTACATTATCCACCATCAATTACCTATCACCACGACAGCATGACATGTTGAATTGTGACGGGAAATTCGACTCAGTTGATTCCACCTTTAGACACAACATAACAGTGAGGAAAAACTAGCCGCCTGTCACCTAATAAGAGATCAGTATGAACATATAGATCCTGACTCATAGAGGAGAAACTGAAATGCTTGAAAATGCTGACGGGGTCATTTTCCCTTCAGTCATATAACAAAGCGATACATAACTGTATGGATCTCCTCTCCCTATAACCTCATGTATCCAGTTCCACAAGGTGTGTTCATTAAAACTCTCGTAGATCTGATCTCAAGAGCAGTCGTCAAAGAGTCTCAGATCTAGGATCAGTTTTGTCTTTAAAATCACAATGAATAAAAGGGGGGGACCATATCCTAAATCAGCACTCCTAATCTGTGATACTTTATGAATATGGGCTCAGATCTTATTTCCTGCAGTTGTTTGTATAGCTTTAATTCTGATGGAGGATTTTGGAATTCTAGACACACACTTTTTTCATGTTTTAGGAGGGCACAGGGTAGGGCTTGATTCCCAGTGTGGGCTAAAGGCACAACAAAGGCAGCTGTCACTCGGTAGCACACCTATTGTGCCATCCCCGCTCTCTCTTTTCAGCCATGTTGGAAACAGCCATGTTGGAAACCGAGAGAGGAAAAGAGATAGATATGGGTTTAGAGAAAGCGAGAAAGATTGGCTTTTATCTTTGCTCTTTGCAGTGCTGCTCTCACAGTAGGCAGGGGGATAATTGGGCATGTAAGTGAGCATGTCACCAGATATCCATGCCTAGTGGTAAGCCTGACTTTGTTATATCTTTATACGACTTTGTACAAAGTGACTTTCAATGTGGTTATTCACGGTAAGAGGCATACTAACAGAGAATACTTGAACACCCTTTTGGCTTGACATAGAAATCTTTTGACCCCCATCCTCATGTCTGTGACCATTACCATGTTCTACTTTTAACGCACACCTTTCCTATTAGGACATTATCCTGCACCTACTGTGACATTGCTTAAGGTGCCAATGGACCCAGATGGCTCTTCCTTGAAATATGAAACAGACCAGACCATGGAGCTTTGAAACAATATGCTGGAGATTTATCTCTCTCTCTCTCTAGTTTTAACACTCTCATAAAAGACCCTGTGATTGAGCTGATATACCTCTCTCTCTCTCTCTCTCTCTCTGTCTCTCTCACTCTCTCTCTCTCTGTGGTTCTCTCTCTCTGACATTGATAAGGAGGGCTTCTTGAGAAGCACTAGGACTGGGAGGACTGTTAAATTCCCTAACGAGTGTCTTTGTTCGTTTTATGGGCATAGCATTAAAAATCGAACAAGTCTATAATTGTTTTGAAACTGAGAAGAGAGAATCCTGTGGTGGGTTAGTTTGTACATAATTATAGAGTCAGTGACGTATACTGTAACCCAACAGCACATAATTGTAGTTTGTAACGTACATTGTAACCCAACTGTACATAATGCTCAAGTCTGTAACGTACACAATGTTAACTTATGTTACAGAAGTTAATGGAAACTTGTGTTGGAAAATGTGTTGCGCTTGGTGACATGAATAAATGTATCATTTTTATCTTGTTTCTAACTTCATCCCAGATTGGTTTTACTAAATCATATGTTAGAGCTGTTAAGTTGGGTTTTGACAGTACCATTGGTTGAATAGTTTGTCTCTCTGCTCTGTGAGCACTAATAATCATTGTATGAGACGACATGTGAAGTACGCTCTTGCTTAGTGGAGGCATAAAGCATCATTTCACTCCCCTACAATGTTAACAAGTACAGAAGCAGTGTCTGGGGATGTTAGGGGATTATGACACATGTTGTTTGATATGGGGTTTTAACTTTGGTATTTTTATGTATGAGTCAGCTAACGGGTTGGCATCCCCTTTCCCCACAGTGTAGGATTTGTTCCCTGTAAGCAGGCAGAATGAGTACTACACACATGGCTCCCATCTCATCTCCCTCTCTGTGCTCTGACACCCCTATTCATGTGGGAACTGTTCTCCCTCTACTCTGTCAGCCTGCTGGTTCACTGGGGAAGGAAGCCTGGCGCCTGGCGGGGTCCTCTCTGTGATGCTCCCAGCCTGTTCCGATGTTCTGCATGCGTCAACAGGGAGCACTCAGTGATCTCCTGGAAGAGGAGTTCAACTTTGACCTCTTTAATGTGTTTCCTGGGAGGCAGGGAGGCACAGGGGCTTCTCTCCTCTCCCCCAAGATTTGGGAGTAAGTATGATGCCTGAGATATGAATAAATTAAGAAACTGCTGCTTCTGTTTTTCTGAGCTGTTGATGCTCGGGGAGATAACCTGTAAAAGCGCCGCAGATTCCTCTGGAAATAGTTACCCAAGAGGTGAGCAATTTGAGTAATAGCAAACTATTCATCTTGGTGTGTTTAAGCAGGGCTGCATGGTTACAGTCAGTCAGGGCCTGCAGCCATTCAGTAGTATTTTCCCTTTCCTGCTCTAGGTAACGTATATGACTGTAATGGAATCCAAAATTCAGCAGCATCTGCACAGTAATGTAGCTACAGCAGGCAAGATCTGAATGAAATCTTGGCTAAACTTAGGCTAATAAAGCAGCTATCTAATATAGGTTTGTACCCACACAATTTTAAAGGATCAAACAAGAGGACATTTGGAAAGCTATTCACCCTAGCATGTACAAGATGGTTCAGTGAACTCACCAAATTTGGCATTGCATCAGGAAACTGATAACTTGTCTGTCTCATATCTTCGGCTTTTACCGCACTTTTCTCCATTTGTCATGCCATAATCTTTAACGACTCAGGATCTTATATCTAAATAAAAGAGAGAGAGGTTGAATATGTTATTAAACAAGCAGGAGTGATTTTTATCCAGGGTCACTGAAAAGCATTACCAAAATTGGATACATTTTTAGGTTAATTACCGCAATTTGAATTGGGTAGCCTTGTGTAACACTTCACTCTAAAGAGCCATATAGTTTCAGCAATGCAACATGGTCATGGCTAGAAGGAATAGTTTTATCAAATTAACTCTAACTCTTTTCCTAAATTTAACCTAATTCTCCTAGCCTACTACATAAATTATCCTAATCTGCTGCAGAAATTCTCTTAACCTTCTATGAAAATTCTAATCTGACAAAAACTGTATTCTATCTAGTCAAAACCATGCAACATAGGGCATTTCCCACTACTCTTTGAGCACATTCTATCTATACATATTTGACATTTTAACAACGCTTTTAATCTCTTTAAATTAATTAAACCCAATGAGTCTTTAAAGAGAGTATACAGATGCATCAATGGCATGGAGTCAATAAAGGTAAGAGAAAACTGTTCATGGTTTTCTACATGACACAAAAAAATATTCTGTTTCAGCATTTGAAGATATGGAGATGTATCATTGAGGTCTTGGCAACATCAGAGCATATAAACTGAAGCGTAATATGACAATGGTATGTTCATGGCCATCACATGCAGCAAACTGTACGTTATCTACTGACTCCATGGTATTGATGCATCTGTATACTCCCATTATAGAGGACACACGTTATTTATAATAACGTACAGTACATGGAGAGAATCGCTTGAAAAACAAGTGACCATCCATTTACCCAAAGTAATAAATCTTGGATATCTGATAACACGCCTGCTGTTTACCCTCACTCCGAGGGCAGATGAGAGCCGTAGCTATGCAGTTTGAGGAACAGTTGTTAGTCTCGAAAGCATTACATGGCAACATAGCAATTTTGATAGGACAAAAGGGCTGCGGGCCAGAATGTCTGGGTTTGCTGACCACTACAGATAAGCTCACTCTCATTATCCGTTACAGCCATACTATAGACTCTCAATGGCAACGGAGTACTTGGTACCATAATGATGCCCATGAAAGTTATTATTTAAAACAGGGTTTGTGAAACTCTGTATATCTATGGCAGTTCTGCAGAATATAACATTTTTCCACCTACCCCTGAATGAATAGGATAAATTACCAGAGGCTCTCACATGGTCCATTACATTAGGCTGTCTACAGTACATCCCTCCACAAGCCAAAACCACTCTGGCACTCAGCGAACTGTATGGGACCATAAACAAACAAGAAACCGCTCACGCGGGGAGTCTTAAAACCGCCCTACCTCACTTCTACCAACATGTCTCAGGCGCCACTAGAGGCACTAAAACTCTAGACCACTTTTATTCTAACCACAGAAACGCATACAAGGTCCTCCCTTGTCCTCCCTTTGGCAAATCTGACCATGACTCCATTCTCCAGCTTCATGTTTACAAACCAAAGCTCAAAAAGGAAGTATCATTGATGAGCTCAATACGGAAGTGGTCGGATGAAGCAGACGTGATGCTGCAAGACCGTTTTAATAGGACAGACTGGGACATGTTCCAGGATTCATCCAATAGCATTGAGGAGTTTACCACAACAGTCACAACAGTTTTGGATTACTGTGTGATTGTTGCATGCCAGTTAAAGGAAGCAGGTTCTTTTTAGTTATTGCAAAGAGAAACTCGACAGTATAAAGCATTAACTTCTTCAAGCTAGGGTCCTTTTATCACAATATCCGCTTGACTGACGTGCCCAAAGTAAACTGCCTAGCATTAACATCACGAAGACGGTTTATTTCCATCATGACAGAGGATACAACATAACCGGTTCCAATCTTGAATACCCTGGCCAACACCCAATGAGGGCCTGTCAATTAAGCTATATGCATCAGATACATATTTCCAATATCACGCACTGAACACGTGCATTCAATTTTAACCAGATGTGCATAATAACATGAGGTTTATCTCTTAAACACTACATCTCCTCCCCTGTAACTTCAACTATTTTTGAGAACCTTACTCCTTTATTTTACCTATAACAATGTTTTTTTAATTAAAAAAAATGTAATTCCTGAGTACATAACCCATTTACAGCGTTTTGATATTTCCTTTTACAGGTAACAGGATTCTTCAAAACAAGTTGTTACTAGGGATGTTGGGGTGACCGTATTACCGCCACACCGGTGACCGTATTACCGCCACACCGGTAACCATATTACTGCCACACCGGCAGTCATGAAGGCAGTCAAATTCCACGTGATCGGCTATGCAATTGCGCGAGAAAACAGTGTGATGGCCTCTATTAAAAAGAGGAGGTTCCCATCAGCTTTCTATAAGCTAGGCCTACTATATTTATTTCTCAACTTTCCTTATATTAAGCACATTGCTTATCTTTACAACAGGAGTATAGCCTGCCTGGCTGGCATGAAAATGAACCATGCGAAAGCATCCTCCATTCGCTATTTAAGTGCATAAATAACATGTATTTCTCCCGCTGCCCCTGTTTCGATACAGGTGCATGATAATGGTCCACTCTAAATCCAAACAAATTTCAGAAATATATTATTTAGTACATGTAAAGACAGGATTATATCAAGAATAGTCTGATGGGTGACAATATTAGCCTATCACTTGAATTATTTATTATCACTTGAGAATGATGCCCAGCTTCAGGCAAAAAAACAACTTGTTTTTTTTAATCATAGTCACACACATCAAGCAACCTAGCCCATAGGCCTATATGTTTAGATAAGGTTTGAATCACAACAAAAGTGGCCAAATAACTTCTTAAAATTAAGCAGATTCATCCACTTTACAAGGAGTGTAGAGGCTAACTGATTCATCCACCGCTATGCTTGAAAATATGGAGAGTGGTACACGGTAATGTGTTGTATTGAACACATTGTATTCACAAGAAAAAGTTAATTGCTTTGCCACTTTTTTCAGTGTGACTTTAGTGCATTGTCGCAAACAGGATGCATGTTTTGGAATACTTGTATTCTGTACAGGCCTCCTTCTTTTATCTCCGTCAGTTAGTATTGTGGAGTAACTATCAATGTTGTTGATCCATCCTCAGTTTTCTCCTATCACAGCCATTACACTCTGTAACCACTGGCCTCATGGGGAAATCCCTAAACTCTGTAACTGTTTTAAAGTCACCACTGGCCTCATGGGGAAATCCCTGAATGGTTTCCTTCCTCCACAGCAACTGAGTTTGGAAGGACGCCTGTATTTTTGAAGTGACTGGATGTATTGATAAATCATCCAAAGTGTAATTAATAGCTTCATGATGCTCAAAGGGATATTCAATGTCTGCTTTATTTTGACCCATCTACCAATAGGTGCCCTTCTGTCATAGAAAAACCTCCCTGGTGTTTGTGGTTGAATTTGTGTTTGAAATTTCCTGCTCGCATGAAGGACCTTACAGATAATTGTATGTGTAGGGTACAGAGATGATGTAGTCATAAAAAATAATTTTAAACACTATTATTGCACACAGAGTAAGTCCATGCAACTTATTATATGACTTGTTTAGCACATTTTTACTCCTGAACTTATTTAGGCTTGCCATAACAACAGCGTTGAATTCTTATTGACTGAAGATATTTCAGCCTTTTATTTTTAATACATTTGTAAGAATTAAAAAAATGTAGTCCACTTTGACATAATGAGGTATTGTGTGTAGGCCAGTGACAAAAACATCTACATTTAATTCATTTTATTTTCAGGCTGTAACACAACAAAATGTGGAAAAAGTAAAGAGTTGTGAATACTTTCAGAAGGCCCTGTATAAGCCTGGGTGTCATGTCTACTCCCGCTCCCCCTCTCCAGCGCTCGACTCCACCGGTTTACTAAACACTGGCTCTGGCAATCATTATTACGCACACCTGGCACCATCGTTACACACACCTTTGCCTCATCATGAGACACACCTGGACTCCATCACTTCACTGATTAACTCCCCTATATCTGACACTCCCTTGGTTCCATTCCCCAGGCACTATTGGTTATGTGTTTCATGTCCCGACGCTACTCTTGTTCTGTATCGTTCCATGTTTCTTATATTATTAAAATCACCCCATGCTTCTCGACCCCCAGGGTCTCTGTTACGGAATACTACCTTGACAAATGGAAGCAGCTTGAAATCAGGACATCTCCCAGACGGTCAACAAACAGGGATACCTACTTCGTCAGCACCATGACCAGCTGGCACAACTGGGGATGGCTATGGAGGAGGTCCTTTGCATTCTTCAATGTCTTGAACATACCAGAGAAGCGTTGCCTTCAACTAGTGGAGGATACTCTAGTACAGGTCGAGCCAGCACACCAGTCCATTCAGCAGTCTGCCCAGGTCAGCGATGCCCATTTGTCTCTCCCGGACAAATATGATGGAACCCCATCTATATGCTGTAGCTTCCTACTCCAGTGCTCGCTCTATTTTGTGCATCAGATGGGAGCTCCCACCACCAAGAGGTCCAAGGTTTCCACGGTTATTTCTCTGCTAACTGGGTGGGTGTTGGAGTGGGCTGTGGTCATCTGGGAGAGAGGAGAGGAGGAGCTGGCTTCGTAAGAGGGGTCCTTGGCTCTGTTCTGTCTTTGATCATCCACCGGAGGGCAGAGGGGGGAGGGGTGAGAGCCTACTCCACGGTAGAATGATCAGACCACTGCAGAGTATGCGCTCATATTCCGGACAGTAGCCACATCAAGCGGCTGGAATGAGCCGGTGCTCCATATGCTATTCAGAAGAGGACTACGCGAGAAGGTCCAGACAGAACTGGCATTTGGAGATGACAACCTCTCTTTGGACGCACTCATCGCAATGGCCATCCATCTGGATAACCTACTTCAGGAGCGTTGGTACCCTTATCGCTTCTATCCCTCCCTCAGTGACCACTCTGGTTCAGAGCCCGAACCCATGGAGGAAGGTGTCACACACCTCCCTGCGACTGAGCGATGCAGACGGTAACAGCTGGGGCTCTGTCCCTATTGTGGTCAAGGTTGGCACCAGCTTCAGCAGTGTCCAGTATGTCCCAACTTGGTATCCACAAGAGCAGAGGAACGGCCACGTGATCTTCCACCTTCTGGGGCCGGTGTGAGTATCTCATCATTTTCTGACAAACCCTTTTTAGTGTCGCTCACACTAGCTGGCATTCCTTCATGTACTGTTTCTACAGCGCTAGTGGATTCCTAGGCCGTGGAGAACTTTATTGACCATTCCCTTGCCTCCTCTCTGAACATCACCTCATACCCGCTCTTCTCTCTGTTTCTGGTTCAAGCCCCGGGGAACCGGCCACTAGGATCCGGAACCATCACCACACCACTCACCTTCACCGTGGAGTCTTTTCATCAGGAAAACATTCTTTTGTTCATCATTAGTGCACCAGCACACAAGATCATCCTTGGCCTCCCATGGCTCCAATGCCATAACCCCACCATCTCATGGTCGAAGATGAGAATCATGGACTGGGCACCCGAATGCTGGAGGACCTGCTTTCCCGTCCCCTCTCGAGTCGTAGCCCCTGTGGTCTGGGACATAGATGTGGACATTCGTCAGGCTCTGGAGAGGGAATCCGGACCCACTACCTGTCCTCCTGAGTACATCTACATTCCCACGGGATAAGGGATCGGCTGCTGATCTGGGTGCACACAGCTGTCGTCGCGGAACATCCAGGGAAAGGTGACCGGAAACATGACCGAATACAAACAGTGTAGCTATTCCCTCCGCAAGGCAATCAAACAAGCTAAGCGTCAGTATAGAGACAAAGTAGAGTCACAATTCAACGGCTCAATAACGAGAGGTATGTGGCAGGGTCTACAGTCAATCACGGACTACAAAAAGAAAACCAGCCCGGATGTCTTGCTCCCAGACAAACTAAACAACTTCTTTGCTCGCTTTGAGGACAATACAGTGCCACCGACACGGTCCGCTACCAAAACCTTCACCACAGTCAACGTGAGTAAAACATTTAAACGTGTTAACCCTCGCAAGGCTTCCGGCCCGGACGGCATCCCTAGCCGCGTTCTCTGAGCATGAGCAGACCAGCTGGCTGGTGTGTTTACAGACATATTCAATCAATCCCTATCCCAGTCTGCTGTTTCCACATGCTTCAAGAGGGCCACCATTGTTCCTGTTCCCAAGAAAGCTAAGGTAACTGAGCTAAACGACTATCGCCCCGTAGCACTCACTTCCGTCATCATGAAGTGCTTTGAGAAACTAGTCAAGGATCATATCACCTCCCCCCTACCTGATACCCTAGACCCACTCCAATTTGCTTACTGCCCCAATCGGTCCTCAGACGACGCAATCGCAATCACACTGCACACTGCCCTTACCCATCTGGACAAGAGGAATACCTATGTAAGAATGATGTTCATCGACTACAGCTCGGAATTTAACACCATAGTACCCTCCAAACTCGTCATCAAGCTCGAGATCCTGGGTCTTGACCCCGCCCTGTGCAACTGGGTCCTGGACGTTCTGACGGGCCGCCCCAAGGTCGTGAGGAAACAACATCTCCACCCCGCTGATCCTCAACACTGAGGCCCCACAAGGGTGTGTTCTCAGCCCTCTCCTGTACTCCCTGTTCACTCATGACTGCGTGGCCATGCACGCCTCCAACTCAATCATCAGTTTTCAGAAGACACTACAGTGGTAGGCTTGATTACCAACAATGACAATACGGCCTTCAGGGAGGAGATGAGGGCCCTCAGAGTGTGGTGTCAGGAAAATAACCTCACACTCAACATCAACAAAACAAAGGAGATGATCGTGGACTTCAGGAAACTGCAGAGGGAGCACCCCCCTATCCACATCGACGGGACAGTAGTGGAGAAGGTGGAAAGTTTTAAGTTCCTCGGTGTACTCATCACGGACAAACTGAAATGGTCCACCCACACAAGCAGCATGGTGAAGAAGGCGCAACATCGCCTCTTCAACCTCAGGAGGCTGAAGAAATTTGGCTTGTCACCAAAAGCACTCACAAACTTTTACAGATGCACAATCGAGAGCATCCTGTTGGGCTTTATCACTGCCTGGTACGGCATCTGCTCCACCCACAACCGCAAGGCTCTCCAGAGGGTAGTGAGGTCTGCACAACGCATAACCGGGGGCAAACTACCTGCCCTCCAGGACACCTACACCACCCGATGTCACAGGAAGGCCATAAAGATAATCAAGGACAACAACCACCCGAGCCACTGCCTGTTCACCCCGCTATCATCCAGAAGAGAGGACAGTACAGGTGCATCAAAGCTGGGACTGAGAGACTGAAAAACAGCTTCTATCTCAAGGCCAACAGACTGTTAAATAGCCATCACTAACATTGAGTGGCTGCTGCCAACATACTGACTCAAATCTCTAGCCACTTTAATAATAAAAAATTGGATGTAATAAATGTATCACTAGTCACTTTATATAGTGTTTACATACCCTACATTACTCATCTCATATGTATATACTGTACTCGATACCATCTACTGCATCTTGCCTCTGCCGTTTGGCCAACGCTCATCCATATATTTATATGTACATATTCTTATTCATTCCTTTACAATTGTGTGTATAAGGCAATTGTTGTGAAATGGTTAGATTACTTGTTAGATATTACTGCATGGTCGGAACTAGAAGCACAAGCATTTCGCTACACTCGCATTAACATCTGCTAACCATGTGTATGTGACCAATAAAATTTGATTTGGAACATCCAGGGATCACCCATACTATTCAATCTCTCTCCGAAAAGTATTGGTGAACCACTTTGGCACAGGACATTATTCGCTATGTCAACTCCGGTTCTGTGTGTGCCCCAACTAAATCCCCCTGGCACACTCCAGCAGGGAAACTCCTTCCGCTTCCCGTGCCTCAGAGTTCCTCGTCTCATCTATCCATTGATTTTGGCACTGATCTCCCCTCTGACAATTTTCACCACCATTCATTTTATCACTCGCTGGTCTCCCAAGTGCTCTCCATGTCACTGAGGCACTGTCCCAGCAGGTCTTCCACCATTATGGTCTTCCAGAGGACATCGTCTCCGACCGTGTCCCCCAATTCACATCACGGTATGAGGAACCTTCATGGAGAAGCTTGGGGTCAGGGACTAACCGGGAGGTGGAGGGGATGAACCAGGAGCTGGGCAGATTCCTAGAGCCACCCGATTCCTTCCCTGTGTGGAGTGCGCCCAGAACTTGTTACATCACTCCTCCACTGGGCTGATTTTCTTCCAGTGTGTTATGGGTTATCAGCCGGCCCTTGTTCTGTGGACGCAGGGCCAGACAGAAGATCCTGTAGTGGATGAGTTGTTCAGGCATGCAGAAGTGTGGAGCGACGCCCAGGTGAGATTCTCCAGCACGTCATCCACCGTCAGAAGGAGCAGGCGGATCGCCACCACAGGGAGGCTCCCATGTTCCATTGTGTTGATCACGTCTTTCACTCCACCTCAAACAGGAACCTCTCACTCCACCTGCCCTGCAAGAAGCTGAGCCCCCAGTTTGTGGTTCAAGGTTCACCGAAGGGTCAACATGGTGACGTATAGATTACAGCTCCACAGTGACTACTGTATCATACCTTCCTTTCATGTCTCCCTTCTCAGGCTGGTTGTTCCTGGTCCCCTGCTTAACGTCTTATGGGCAGGTGGGACGGTAGCGTCCCACTTGGCCAACATCCAATGAAATTGCAGAGTGCGAAATTCAAACTACAGAAATATCAATATTCAACTTTCATAAAATCACAAGTGTAATACATTGAAACAAAGCTTAACTTCTTGTTAATACAGCCACTGTCAGATTTCAAAAAGGCTTTACGGCGAAACACACCATGCGATTATCTGAGGACAGCGCCCCGCATACAAACACATGAACATCATTTTTCAACCAGGCAGGTGCGACACAAAAGTCAGAAATAACGATATAATAAATGCCTTACCTTTGAAGATCTTCTTCTTTTTGCAATCCCAAATATCTCAATGACACAATTAATGGCCATTTTGTTTGATAAATTCCTTCTTTATATCCCCAAAATGTAAATTTATTTGGCGCGTTTGATTTAGAAATACACCGGTTCCAACTCGCCCAACATGACTACTGGGTGTCGGCTCCAGTACCTGGAAGACTCGGAGGGGTATGGTCTAGAGGAGCGGTGTTGGGTTCCGGTGGAGGACATTCTGGATCCCAACATCATCTGTGATTTCCACCTTCACCGTCCGGAGCGGCCCTCCTCTCCCTCGAGGCCGGAGCCGCGTGTCAGGAGGGGGCACTGTCATGTCTACTCCCGCTTCCCCTCTCCAGCTCTCCACGTCGCTGGTTTACTAATCACTGGCTCTGACAAACGTTATTACGCACATCTGGCACCATCGTTACGCACACCTGTGCCTCATCATGAGACACACCTGGACTCCATCACTTCACTGATTACCTCCCCTATATCTGTCACTCCCTTGGTTCCATTCCCCAGGCATTATTGGTTATGTCTTTAATGTCCCGACGCTACTCTTTTGTATCGTTCCATGTTTCTTGTATTATTAAACTCAACCCTTGCACCTACGTCTCAACTCCCAGCGTTACACTCGGATATCAGTCATTCAAAATTGGCCTTAGTGGGAGTGACCATGAGTAAAGTTTTTGTCATCAGGCTATGTCTTTTGCTTACCTTTGTTAACCTCTAAAAAGGGACTAAAATGGCCTCTTTCAACCAGATTATCTCAAAAATGGTTTGTGATACTAATGTAAAAAAAAAATCAAACATCCTTCCACCCAATGAAGTTTCTATCTGAGAATTGCCAGAATCTGAGGTACCAAAAATATTTTCAGCTCCCACTGGCGTGGAATCGGCCCTATAGGCTATGGATCATTTGATTGAGACCACACCCAGCGGAGAATCAATGAGTGGTGGCATCGGTTATATTTTGAGAAATAATAAGCAACTTATTCTAAAACACTGAGAAATATTGATATTGTATCGATTTCAAATGAAATGAAAGAAATAGCAGCCCCCCCCTAGACTGAAATTGAAAAAGCATGACCCGGTTCTGTAAATTCTGAAAGGTCCCCTAGTAGTGATTTCATACATAGCCATGAATCATAACCCAGAGGGTTAATTGTAATTCCTTAAATATGTATTGTAGTCAATGTTCTTTCGTGTCTATATCATTTTACAACCTTTAACAAAACATACCTCTGGGTCTTTTTCTGAAGTACGTATCACCAGCCAAGGCTTAAGCAATTACTTGAACAAAAAAGTCAAATGTTAGATCAAAAAAATGTGTCGGTGATGAGTATGGTCCTAAAGAAGCAAAGGCCTCATCTGTAATGGTAGTGGCAGTGGTGTGGCATTTAGATGGCTTCGGCTTCCTGAGAGAGGTGGGGGGGGGGGGGGGCACAGCATCCGCACAGCATTACAATTTTAGTGTTGGCTTCGCTGAGAAAAATGTATGCAAAACTATTCATGTGCTGCTGCGGTGAGCACTGCTGCTGAGATACACAGAGAGTGAGAGAGGCCCAGGCACTCACTCACAGATGCATCAGTCTGTGATACTAGATCAAGGTGCTTACACGCAAAGTCAATTGATCGCACTTAAAAGTGCATGAGACGATATCTGGAGATAAAGTGTTCACGTGTTAATAGCGACTGACAGGCTGTCAGGGGAAATCTGCACGCACACCATTTACTTTGTGTGGTTAGAATGTCACCAGTGTGCGACGAGCAGTACCTTGAATTTGTGCTTTAAACGGAAATATGATGTATGATGATCTGGATGTGTAATACCCAGGGAAAGTCTGCTGGATTTCAATTTCAGATCAAATCAGATGCAGTGAACAGATTTCACACTGAGATTAGAAGTATTTTATTTGTTTAGGTCAGCATGACTGGGAGATATAGGTCTATTCCTGCATCAATAGACTCCTGCCGTCCATGTCTATCCAGAGGCTGTATTCTTCTGTCAGTCTTTACTAGCTTTGCTTCTGTGACACTGCTCCCCTGCTGTGAGCCTGGGAGCCTTGCTGTACTGTAGATAAAGATTTGTGACCGCCTCTGATTCTCCGTCTAGGCATTGTGTTTACTTACATATCTCTCATTCACTCTCTCAAATCAATTTAAGGGCTTTATTGGCATGGGGAACATATGTTAACATTGCCAAAGCAAGTGAAGTAGATAATAAACAAAAGTGAATTAAACAATAAAAATGTACAGTAAATGTTACACTCACAGAAGTTCCAAAATAATTAAGAAATGTCAAATGTCATATTATGTCTATATACAGTATGTAACATTGTGCAAATAGTTAAAGTACAAAAGGAAAAATAAATCATCATAAATATGGGTTGCATTTACAATGGTGTTTGTTCTTCACTGGTTGCCCTTTTCTTGTGGCAACAGGTCAAAAATATTGCTGCTGTGATGGCACACTGTGGTATTTCACCCAGTAGATATGGGAGTTTATCAATATTGTTTTTGTTTTTTTTCAAATTCTGTGTCTCTCCAATGGGGCCTAATTTGCTGTTCAGAACTCTGTTGAAAGTGACATTCTCCCCCACCTCAGTGCTCCACAGGACACCAGATGGAGGGATCACGATGCACTGTGTGTGTGTGTGTGTGTGTGTGTGTGTGTGTGTGTGTGTGTGTGTGTGTGTGTGTGTGTGTGTGTGTGTGTGTGTGTGTGTGTGTGTGTGTGTGTGTGTGTGTGTGTGTGTATGTGCGTGCGTGCGTGCGTGTGTGTGTGTGTGTGTGTTAGAGAGAGGAAGACGGAGAGGGACAGTTGTTTGATCATTTCTATTTTCACAGATTCTGTGTAATGTGAGATCTTTTTGAGGCTTGCTTAATACTTGGTTATAACTCATCCATTCTCCATCAGTTCTATAGCAATGCAAGCGAGAGGCAATACCATATCCTTTCCCTGTCAATAGCAGAGCTGCACTACAGCTCTGAACTTATCAAGGTTAGGGTCAGAATATGAAAGAGACCAGGGCAACAGGCATGCAGCAAAAATCACGTCCCAGGAGACACTTGACATGAATCAGTGAACAAAAAATTGAATATGTTCTTTGACACATGGTCACCTTGGTGTAGAGATAGAGAGACGTAGAATAGCAGGCCGTTTTGACATCACACACACACACGCACAGAGAGCGAGAGACACACACGTTAGAGATTTAACACAGCATGGCTTGTCAAGCTGGCCTTCAGGATCTGAGTGCCAAAATTACATGCTGCTATGCTACAGTGGATTGTCAACTAAAAAGTTTCCTTTGATATGTATAAAAAACAACCTGTTTCTACTTATATTGGATTTGGCTTATTGCGCAACACAAGTTTGAGTTACACATTGTACAGGCCTTCAGCTTTTACACAAAGCATTGGCCTTCTGTTTGACAGATCTAAAGGTACTATTCACTGTGTTCCTGGGTGATGCAACACGTGCCAACGATATGTATGAGCTTAGTTATACCCACAAAACTCTGCTCTCATCCGCTCAATATCCCCTGCTCTCTCTCTCTCTCTCCCCCCCTCTCTCTCTCTCTCTCCCTCTCTCCCTCTCTCCCCCTCTCTCTCTCTCTCTCTCTCTCCCCCTCTCTCCTTTTCTCCCCTCTCTCTCTCTCTCTCTCTCTCTCTCTCTCTCTCTCCCCCTCTCTCCTTTTCTCCCCTCTCTCTCTCTCTCTCTCTCTCTCTCTCTCTCCCCCTCTCTCCTTTTCTCCCTCTCCCCTCTCTCTCTCTCTCTCTCTCTCTCTCTCTCTCTCTCTCTCTCTCTCTCTCTCTCTCTCATGCTTGGTGGTGGGGATGAGTTGACAGCAGACAGCAGGCTGCTGCTTAACAGACAGGCTCTGAAACCCATGGCAATGTAATTGCGGTGAAGGGATAATTTGACACCCACTTGGCTATGATAACCTACAATTCTCTGGCTCTTCCTGAACCCCCCCCCCCCCCACACACACAGGGTGTGGAAGCTGTGCGCTCTCTCTGCAGAGCTGTTGACATACACAGCTCCAGGAAAGAGCAACAAGGCTACTGTGTGGTCTACCCGCTTTTGTACTTTTGTTTTATGAAATCCATATCCAGTATGGATTATATTTCTGTATCAAAACAATTCATTGTGGGAAGACCTTGCCCCCTCATTTGTGGATATTGTTTTTAGAGAAAGGTTTCATTACTGTCTACTCAATTCATGGGAACTGACAGCGCAATTTGTCACTCACAGGTTTGCGAGGATCCCATTTAAAAAAGATGCGAGAGCATCATCGCTCAAGGACAAAAAGCCTGAGGGGCAGATACCACTGACACATGGTGAAATGTTATATCGTTTTTGTCTTACTCTACTGATTTATTTGAAGAAATGAATCTACTGTCTTGGTTCTATATTTTCCTCTCTTTTCATATTGGCCTCTTCAAATTTTCATTCACGGCGCTGAATAAAACATGTCGGACATCTTGTCGTCACGGAAATAACATGCTGCAAAATGGAAAGGAAATCGAAAATCTGTCCTCCATGCATTTGTTTTACGACTGTGGTGTATGTCAGTAGGCCTGGTTGGACCATGACGTTGTAAATAACCCAATACGACACACTAACTCTCTCCAGATGTCATCTATTTGCCTGGATTGGAATCTCTGTTCTCAAATTCTGACAATGAGCTCAAACACTCCAGTCTTAGACACCTTTCAACTACCTTTCAACTATCTGTCTTACTGACCCATTTCTTTAATCTTAGATACTGTAGATAGACTAAAAAGACAGATTTGTGGATTTCCTCAAATGATTGCATTGCAGTTACTAACCCCTATAAATGAGCTAAAATAATAAAATAAGTAATCTTGACTAGTCTTGCCTAATCTCAGTCCTACTGTTTTACTATCCCCTTGTTACTCAAATTTCAAGTTTCAAGTTTTAGTAGTTGTATGTATGGAATACACATAGTTTTAACCCGTCCAACGGAATGCTTACTTGCAGGTTCCATCTCGACTGAATGGCTCGAGGCTGGGGTGTGTGGGGTTCTTGAGGATGCTGCAGGCCTTCCTCAGACACTGTTTCGAGTAGAAGTCCTGTTGCTCCCTCTTGACAAGAGTGGTGATGTTGCTTTTCCGTGCCAAGTCCTCGGTGATGTGCATGTAGAGAAACTTAAAACTGCTGACTCTGCGGTCCCATTGATGTGGATTGGGGCATGTTCTGCTTCCTGAAGTCAACAATCAATTCCTTTATTTTGCTGACGTTGAGGGAGAGGTTGTTGTCCTGGAACCATAATTCCAGTTCACTTACCTCCTCCCTATAGTCTGACTTGTCATTGTTGGTTATCAGGCCTACAACCGTGGTGTCACCAGCAAACTTGATGATGGAGTTGGTGTCGTGCAAAGCCACGCATTCGTGGGTGAACAGGCAGTACAGCAGAGGACTGAGGAAGAGTCCGTGTGGAGGAGTTTTTCCCCCCAACCCTTACAGCTTGTGGTCTGCCTGTCAGGAAGTCCAGGATCCAGTTTCAGAAGGTAGTATCCAGACCCAGGGCTCTGAGCTTGGTGTCAAGCTTGGAGGGAGGAATAATGTTGAATGCTGAACTATAGTCAATGAACAGCATTCTCACATAGGTGTTCCTCTTGTCCAGATGGGTTACGGCCGTGGATCTGTTG
The DNA here is from genome assembly GCF_036934945.1 of Oncorhynchus masou masou. Taxonomy (NCBI): domain Eukaryota; kingdom Metazoa; phylum Chordata; class Actinopteri; order Salmoniformes; family Salmonidae; genus Oncorhynchus; species Oncorhynchus masou. The sequence goes on along the minus strand of NC_088222.1, from coordinate 34,562,967 downwards.
GAGCTGTAGGCTAATTGGAGTGGGTCCAGTGAGCCTGAAATACTGGCCTTGATGTGGGCCATGACCAGCCTCTCGAAGCACTTCATGATGACCGGGGTGAGTGTGATGGGGCAATAGAAATTTGGGCATGTTTTTTTGAGGCACTAGGACGATGGTGGTCTCCTTGAAGCAGATGAAGAATACAGCCTAGGACAGGTCAGGGACAGGTCAGAGAATATGTCCGACAGCTGATCAGCACACACTCTGAGGACACGGCTAGGGATGCCATCTGAGCCAACGTCAGCCTCGGAGGGCAAAAGCACCTGGTCATCGGAACAGCCAGAGTTTTCTGGATTGCTTGGTATTGTCTGCCTCGAAGCGAGCATAGAATGTGTTCATCTCGTCTGGGATGGAGGCTTCGGTGGGCACCACACAGCTGGATTTGCCTTTGCAGTCCATGATAGTCTGTAGTCCTTGCCACATGCGCTGCGAGACTGAATTGTCGAACATCAATTCAAAGTTTGAGTCAGTCTTGTCTTTTTGCATCCCTAATGGATTGGCGGAGTTCATACCTGCTTGCCTTGTACACGTCACAAGCCACAGAGTCATCGAGGTTCTTTCTGCTGACATTGAATGCTGCATTACGGGCTTTCAGCATGGGATGGATATCTCCAGAGTTTATGGTTAGGATATGTCCAGATTGTTATTGTGGGTACAACATCATCATTACATTTCCTAATGAAGCCTGTGACTGACAACATACAGTATATTCCTCAATGTTGATGGATGAGTCCTGGGGGGATGAATCTTTGAACATATTCCAATCAGTATTCTCAAAACAGTCCTGCAGCATTGAGTCTGCCTCTGTCCAGCGCCTCACTATTCTCTGTGTTGGTGGCTCCCTCTTGAGTTGCTGCTTGTTGGCTGGGAGTTGGAACAGAGAGATGGATAAACATGTTTTAAACATACCTTAAAATCACCCGTGACACTAAAGACTGCTTCCGGGTGAGAGGATTCTTTCTGGCTAATGATGCTGTATAGTTCGCTGAGTGCCGCCTCGGTGTTTGCTTGTGGCGGTATGTACACAGCTGTGATAATAGCACACGTGAATTCTCTTGGCATATAGTGGGGTCGACATTTCAGCATCAGAAACTCCAGGTCAGGCGAACAGGAGCTCAAGATGTTTTCAGCTTCGGTACACCAGGAATTGTTGATATGGAAACATACCCTCCCCCCTGCTCTTACCAGAAGCCGCCATTTGATCCATACGGAAATTGGAAAAACGCCTGCTTGAATAACAGAGTTGAATGTATCGTCTGTAAGCCATGTCTCTGTAAAAACAAAGACACGGCATTCCGTGATGTCCCTCTGCAATTGAAGCCTTGCTCTGAGTTCACAAGTTCACATTAGCCATCAGGATACCAGGACGAGGAGACCGTAGGCTGTTCTTTTCAGCCTACCTTGGAAATGACCTTAGGCTGTTCTTTTCAGCCTACAGTACCTTGGAGTCATCCTTTTCTTCCTCTTCTTTGTCGCTGGCGTTGCCTTCGGTCGTCTTAGTCAGCAGCAACAGATGAGCCCACTGTGTGGGTAACAAAGGAGTAGTATTCCAGATCATGGAGGCTGAGAAATAAGTGTGTAGCTTCCAATTCATGATCCAGAAGTGTTTGTCGGTCGTATTGTTGCACGAACATGCAGAGCAAATAAAGTAACAATTAACACAAAAATAGCCATAAAAAAAGCAAAGTTGAGCAGTAACCAGCAACCTCAACCTCAGTAACCTCAGCGCCGCCATCTTAACATTTCATTCCCACCTTCCCTCTCTCCCTCTCCAGTTCTCGTTCTTCTCTGTCACACTCTTTTTTTCTGTGATTGTGCCAGATGCATCACAGAATAGTTTCCCCCTCTCCCCCTCTTCCCCTCTCCTCCTCTCGTCCTCCACTCGTCCTCCTCTCTTGCTATCCTCTTCCACTCCTCCACTCCTCCTCTCCTCTCTTCCCCCTCTACCCATTTCCTCCTGTCCTCCTCTCCTCCTACTCTCCCCCTTCCTGCTCCAGACTCAGTGAGTGGTTGCTGTGGCATGATGTATTACTTCATCTTGGCCCTGGACTAGCCTTGCAGCCCCACAGCCTCATGCTGCAATTATTGGGGAGGTAATGTCATAACCCAGGTGGGCCTGGCTTGCATCTACTGTAGCACATAGAGAGGCCTGGTAGACAGGGCCTAAATGAACACAATTTGTTTCTTTATAGGGCATGCAGGTGTACCCGGAAAATCTTTGTGCTTATATATACTGTCTCACATCCAGCACTACAGTACCTGTACCTGACTGCAGGGTCAAGAACCGAAGGCTTCTTAACTAAACTCCATGTCTCCTACACTCCATATCTGATTTTAAAAATGACAACCTGCTTAGTGTGTGCGGTTTGGGTTGTCGGTGATGTTTTAACCACCAGTCATTAGTGTCAGAACTCTTATAGAACAGTAATAGAACCATTCTAGAGCATTTCTAGAACTGCAATAGAACAGTTCTAGAATAGTTCCAGAACCTTAATAGAACTACCATAAGCCACCTCCAACGTCGTTCTAAAACAGTCATAGAACAGTAATAGGCTAGCTGTTCCAACAGTTCAGAGATTGGTTGGATGATTCATTATGTGTGTGAGTAATGGGATTTTCTAAGTATTTAACCATGGATTTCATTAATATGCTAAGCAACCTGGGCTGGCTGGCTTTATCTTCACAGCTCCTCAAATCCGTTGTTCAACACCACCCAGTTCAACTGACATGCCCTGTTAGCCAATCCCATTGTACATAGTGACAACCACTCCATGGACTGTAAGGTGTCAGAACACATCAAACAAGGTATTTCCGGAGAAAATGACTGGTTTGTACATGATTGTTAAACAGGTGCATGTCTTGTACATTATCTGGAGGAGCTCACAAAAATAGGATGTGTTTTTAGGGTATGATGGGATAGCAATGCTCTGCCTTCTTTATTATGTCAAACTATTTCCTGGTCATGACCTTGCTTTTAAATCACACTCAACACAAAGTGACAAAACACACCCGTGTCATTTTATGTGTGTTACTGGTGATGTCGCCAGTGTGAGCAGTAATGTACAGGGTTCTGGGCCTCCACTCAGCCCCCGCCCTGCACCGAGGCTGGTCTGCCAGCCTGCCAGGAGCATGTCAACCTGGAGTGTTTTATTAACATAACTCCAAGTCAGTCTATGAGCCAGATCTGTCACCATCCATCTGTCACCATCAATTTGTCTTCCAGACTGCCATTCCATTCGAGGCTGTAGTTAATTCTTTTCCCGCCAGGCTCAGTGGGCCCACAATCAATGTCTTCCTTCCCAAGTTATTCATTATGCCCCTACAGTCAGTGCTATCAAAGAGACGAAGAGAGGTATCCCATTAGGACAAAGCTACTCTAAGAAGCTTGCATGTAATTAGGCCCTCAGTGTGATCACTACCTAAATGCAACATGTAAAGTGTTGGTCCGTTGTTTCGTGAGCTGAAATAAAAGATCCCAGAAATGTTCCAGATGCACAAAAAGCGTATTTCTCTCAAATATTGTGTACAAATTTGTTTACATCCCTGGTAGCGAGCATGTCTCCTTTGCCAAGATAATCCATCCATCTGACAGGTGTGGAATATCAAGAAGCTAATTAAACAGCATGATCATTACACAGGTGCACCTTGTTTTGGGAACAATAAAAGGTCACTCTAAAATGCACAGTTCTCACACAACACAATGCAATATTTATCTCAAGTTTTGAGGGAGTGCGCAATTGGCATGCTGACTGCAGGAATGTCCACCCGGGCTGTTGCCAGAGAATTGAATGTTAATTTGACTACCATAAGCCGCCTCCAACGTTGTTTTAAAGAATTTGGCAGTACGTCCACAACCGCAGACCACGCGTATGCCGTTGTATTCCCTCCAGTTCTCTGCTGCCAATGACTGGAACGAATTGCAAAAATCGCTGAAGTTGGAGACTTATATCTCCCTAACTAACTTTAAGCATCAGCTATCTGAGCAGCTTACCAATTGTTGCAGTTGTACACAGCCCATCTGTAAATAACCCACCCAATCTACCTACCTCATCCCCATATTGTTTTTATTTACTTTTTTTTCCACTTTTGCACACCAGTATTTCTACTTGCACATCATCATCTGCACATCTATCACTCCAGTGTTAATTTTCTAAATTGCTTTACCTCCTCACGCCATTTGCACACACTGTATATAGACTTTTTCTATTGTGTTATTGACTGTACGTTTGTTTATTCCATGTGTTACTCTGTGTTGTTGTTTGTGTCACACTGCTTTGCTTTATCTTGGCCAGGTCGCAATGAGAACTTGTTCTCAACTGGCCTACTTGGTTAAATAAAGGTGAAATGAAAAATAAAAAAATAAAATGTTGGTGAGAATCATGTTTGCTGATGTTAAAGTTGTTAACAGAGTGCCCCGTGGTGATGGTGGAGCTACGGAAAATGAACCCAATTGCATTTTATCGAAATCCATAGATTAGGGCCTAATTTATTTCTTTCAAATGACTGTTTTCCTAATATGAACTGTAACTCAGTAAAATCTATGAAATTGTTGCATGTTGTGTTTATATTTTTGTTCAATATAAAATAAAAACAACAAAAAACTGTGTTGGAACACAAACATAATATTATCACCATTGCAAACCCTTTTCTTCTCAAGAAGCCGAAAAACTGGTAAATGAGCCCAAATGGAGATTAAAAAATCATTTAAAAAATGAAAACTTGTCTTAAACCAATAACACTGCAATGTAAACACCAAGGCAGACTTCATGTCAAATGTTAATTGTTTTGAGATAATTCACCCATTTGGAAAGTAGTTTTAAATATTCAATATGGAGCTAAGACTTTAGATGCCCCAGTATCTGTGTCAGAGATTTATATTTTTATTTATTTTATTTAACCTTTATTTAACCAGGCAAGTCAGTTGAGAACAAATTCTTATTTACAATGACGGCCTACCAAAAGTCAAAAGGTCTCCTGTGGGGACGGGGGCTGGGATTAAAAATACAAATATAGGACGAAACACACATCACGACAAGAGAGACACCACAACACAACATTAGGAGTAACCTAAGACAACAATATAGCCTGGCAGCAACACATGACAGCAGAGCATGGTAGCAACACCACATGATAACATCATGGTAGCAACACAACACGGCAGCAGCGGAACATGGTACAAACATTATTGGGCACAGGCAACAGCACAAAGGACAAGAAGGTAGAGACAACAGTACATCACGCGAAGCAGCCACAACTGTCAGTAAGAGTGTCCCTGATTGAGTCTTTGAATGACGAGATGGAGATAAAACTGTCCAGTTTGAGTGTTTTTTGCAGCTCATTCCAGTCGCAAGCTGCAGCAAATTGAAAAGAGGAGTGACCCAGGGATGTGTATGCTTTGGGGACCTTTAACAGAATGTGACTGGCAGAATGGGTGTTGTATGTGGAGGATGAGGGCTGCAGGAGGTATCTCAGATAGGGGGAGTGAAGCCTAAGAGGGTTTTATAAATAAGCATCAACCAGTTGGTCTTACGACAGGTATACAGAGATGACCACTTTACAGAGAAGTATAGAGTGCAGTGATGTGTCCAATAAGGAGCATTGGTGGCAAATCTGATGGCCGAATGACAAAGAACATCCAGCCACCCAAGAGCACCCTTACCTGTTGATGTATAAATTACATCTCTGTGGTCTAGCATGGGTAGGATGGTCATCTAAATCAGGGTTAGTTTGGCAGCTGGGGTGAAAGAGGAGTGATTATGATAGAGGAAACCAAGTCTAGATTTAACTTTAGCCTGCAGCTTTGGTATGTTCTGAGAGAAGGACAGTGTACTGTCTAGCCATACTCCCAAGTACTTGTATGAGGTGCCTACCTCAAGCTCGAAACCCACAGAGGTAGTAATCAAAGAAGTGGAGAGAGGGGCATTCTTCTTACCAAACCACTTGACCTTTGTTTTGTAAGTGTTCAGAACAAGGTTAAGGGCAGAGAAAGCTTGTTGGACATTACGAAAGCTTTGCTGTAGAGTGTTTAACACAAAATCTGGGGAGGGGCCAGCTGAGTATAAGACTGTATTATCTTTATATAAATGGATGAGACAGCTTCCTACTGCCTGAGCTATGGTGAAGAGCATCGAGCCTTGGGGTACTCCTTTGTTGACAGGCAGTGTCTGAGACAGCAGATGTTCTGACTTTATACACTGCACTCTTTGAGAGAGGTAGCTAACAAACCAGGCCAAAGACCCCTCAGAGACACTAATACTCCATAACCAATACTCCCACAAGAATGGAATGGTCTACTGTGTCAAAAGCTTTGGCCAAGCCAATAAAAATAGCAGCACAGCATTGCTTAGAATCAAAGGAAATGGTGACATCATTTAGGACCTTTAAGGTTGCAGTGGCACATCCATAACCTGAGCGGAAACCAGGTTGCATACCAGAGAGAATACTATAGAGAATACTAAAAGTCAGTCAGTTGATTATTGACAAGTCTGTCCAACACTTTTGATAAACAGGGCAAAACAGGGCAAAATAGAAATTCAGTTATAAAAGTTAGGATCAGCTTGATCTCCCCCTTTAAATAAAAGGCCCTGGATGCCTTCCAAGCAATGGGAACCTCCCCAGAGAGGAGAGACAGGTTAAAAAGGTCAGAGATAGGCGATGATAGGGGCTGCAACCTTAAAGAAGAAAGGATCTAAACCATCTGACCCAAATGTTTTTTGGGGGTCAAGTTTAAGGAGTTCCTTTAGCACCTCAGACTCAGTGACCACCTGCAGGGAGAAACTTTGTAGCGGGGCAGGGGAAAAGAGGGAGGACCATCAAGGTTCATCACATTAGAAGGGGTGGGAGATGAGGAAATGTTGGCCAGGTGCCTGAGTCCAATAGAAATCCTGACTTAATGAAGTGGTGATTTAAAAACCTCTTTGGGATAGGGGGCAGCATTTTCACTTTTGGATAAATAGCGTGCCCAATTTCAACTTCCTGCTACTCATGCCAAGAATGTAAGATATGCATATTATTTGGATAGAAAACACTCTGAAGTTTCTAAAACTGTTTGAATCATGTCTGTGAGTATAACAGAACGTATGTAGCAGGCAAAACCCCGAGGACTAACCATTCAGAATTATTTATTTTTTATTTTTGAGGTCACTGTCTGTTCATTGGGTTCTCATGGGGATATTTCTTAGGCACTTGTTTGCAGTTCCTACCACTTCCACTGGATGTCACCAGTCTTTGGAATTTGGTTGAGGTTATTCCTTTGTGCAATGAAGAAGTACGGCCAACTTGGAAAAGGGTAACGCTGTTGAGAGTTGGCCAAGACTTGAAAAGTAGCGTTAGTTTCCTCTCGTCCTCTATTGAAAACAGATAGACCCGTCTTCGATTATTAACGTTTAAAAATACCTAAAGTTATATTACAAAAGTATTTTGAAATGTTTTGGTAAAGTTTACAGGTAACCTTTGAGATATTTTGTTGTGATTTTGCGCAATTTGGAAGCTGTTTTTTTCTGGTTCAAACGCGCCAAATATATGGACATTTGTTATATATATGGACGTAATTAATCGAACAAAAGGACCATTTGTGATGTTTATGGGACATATTGGAGTACCAACAAAAGAAGCTCGTCAAAGGTAAGGCATGATATATATTTTATTTCTACGTTTTGTGTAGTGCCTGCAGTGTTGAAATATGCTACTCTCTTTGTTTACTGTTGTGCTGTCATCAGATAATAGCTTCTTATGCTTTTGCCCCCAATTTTTTTTTAAATCTGACATATTGGCTGGATTCACAACGAATGTATCTTTAATTTAGTATCTTACATGTGTGATTTAATGAAAGTTTGATTTTTATATAATTTTATTTGAATCTGGCGCTCTGCATTTTTCCTGGCTTTTGGCCAAGTGAGACGGGACTGTCCCCCTATCCTAGAGCTCAGCCATGTGCTCCTTGTCAGTAACAACCACACCATCAACACTAAGGGGCAGCAGTGAGGAGGAGGGTGGATGATAACATCCAGTAACAGTCAACAAAGGGCTATTTAAAAGTTGAATGCTTAAAACCAGCGAATCAAATTGTTTGGGGACAGACTTGGTGGAGACAACCACTCACTGAAGGTGTTCCTTGGTAAAGATTTCCACTCCACCACCTTTGGAAAATCTGTCTTGCCGAAAAATATTATAACCAGTAAGGCTAACATCAGTGTTCAAAACACTCTTTCTTAACCACGTCTCAGTAATGACCAACACATCTGGATTGGAGCTGTGAACCCACACTTTCAATTGATACATTTTAGGTAATAAGCTTGTAGTGTTAATGTGCAGAAAACCCAGGCTTCTTCTACAAGAGCAGAAATCAGTAAAACAGATATCATTGCACAAGTCAGAATAGCAACAGTAGATGGGCCAGAGATGTATCTAACACGCAGGTACCTCTGAAAGTGTTTTAATGTCAAAATGTGTTCGTTAATCACTAAATATGGAGTTTTGCTGAGTAAATATCCTCAATTTCTCCCGTTTTGGTCGGTATGATTATCCGCAAAATAATTGCTTGTTTTGTCACATAAACTGAAATTAGGCGAACTATTTGAATTTTAGCAACCAGGAAATGCCAGGGAAATTTATGCATAGTGCACCTTTAATAAAAGTATATTTTTCTTTTTTGACTGAAACCCCCAGAAATGTATAAAGACAATCAATTCATATTGTGGAAAGCTCTTGACATTTGGCAACAAATAACCTGGGCATGGGCTTTAGCTGTCTTGTCAGCCATTTTATCTTGCATGAAGTATTTGGACAGATGAAACCATGGTTATGAGAGAGATTTTTCTTTAGATTCCATGCTTGGCTCAACCCAGAGAGCAGCCCTGCGGAGTGTTAACATGTCTACCTTGCCTTGCCGGCAGAAACCTGTGAACCATGCTGCTATTGTAGTTCACTTACTGTGCAACTTTACTAATTTTTCTAAAACCGAATTTTGGGAGAACTTTGCTCTGAAATGTGTCTAAATCTAACTGACCATTACCCTTTCATTCCCTAAAAACAGGTTCACACCTTATAAGAGGGTCTATTTACCATTGTTGTTTTAAACATTTGCAAACACTCTTTTTGTCTGGTGTTGTTGTTGAGGTAACATCCTGTCAGTTCATTACGGGCCATTTGATTGAGGGCCTGGGGCATTATGGGAAAAGCCAGTTGATGTCCATGGACTCCTAATGATCCGTATGTGACACTACTTATTGAGGCCTTTCCACATCTCATGAAAAATTCATAAGTACTTTTGTGTCTCTCAGGTTGAAAGCTGCCGCATAATTGAATGTTATAGTCCTTTTTCTTAGTCAATATGCTACACCACTTTAGTAAACGCTTTAATGAGATTGGCATAACATGATGGTTCCAGTAATAATTCACAATGCCTCCTACAATTAACTCTGCCTGTTTGAACATATGTTGCCTGTTTATGTGGTACAGAATGTTTGTTTGTGTAATGAAGGGTATAATGTTTTTGCCTGTGTTTGTATGTCTGCTTTCTGCATATTTTTGCATATTTCTATTTATTTTGAATGTGTTTTATTCTAAATGAATTCAAGAGGACCTCCTAGCTGTGTGTGGCTTGTGAGGGGACATTCATTTAGAAACCTCAACTAATAAATACTGACATGAACCATTCTTAGAACTGCTTGTTGCAGATACACCAATCAGCTCACTATTAGAGTAATGGTCTCTTGAATCCTGTGACACCCCCTTCAAGGAATAAGGAATATCTGACCCCGGTTTAATGCTGTTTTGAAGTCAGTCAAATCCTCCAAATTAACCAAATTACATTGACAAATTTTTCCCCCTTTTCTCTTTTCTTCTCATCTCCTACCCTGCTTCCTGTGAAAGCACTTCCCCTCCTTGCCTTTCCTCCTGACACACAGTGGCATGCTGGCATTCTGCAGTGTCTGACTCAGAATGGGACTGAAGTGGATAATTGTAAGCGCATGCTTTTGCCACGGAACGCTCGTTTATCTCGACAAAGAAGAAAGCTTCATCTTGAGACTACTTGTGTAAATTACCGGCACAGCAAACCAAACAGTTCTATTGAAAAACAGATATTTACAGAATGAGCTTGTCTGTGTAGTATTGTCTGGCCCTGCAGACACACTGAGACACAATGAGACACACTGAGACACACTGAGATGCACTGACTGAGCTTCTACAAATGGAGATGGATCTGCAGGTCTCTCACCACCATCAACATGAGCATGTAGCATACAAGTCTCATGGGGCACCTGACTGGGAAACCACCTGACATTTGTTTAGTGTTTAATGTTATTCTGAGTTGTGTAATGCTGCAACCAATGATACAGTAGTTGAATAAAATAAAATACAAATGTATTTGTCACATGCTTCGTAGACAACAGGTGTAGACTAACAGTTAAATGCTTACTTACGGGTCATTCTACAACAATCAGATGAAAGATAAGATAAAAAATACAAAAATAGAAATAGTGGTACAGTGAATAACGAATAAAAATAAAGAATAAAAATACCATAACTATATATAGGGTGTAGAAAATAACATGGCTATAAACCAGGAGTACCAGTACTGAGTCAACGTGCAGGGCTTTGAGGTAATGTGTGAGTGTGTAGGTAGAGTCCAGTGTGTGTTGGTAGAGTGAGAGCTACTAGGTGACCTAAACTGGGACATGCTTATAACACCCCGGCCATCCTACAATCTAAGCTTGATGCCCTCAATTTCATACAAATTATCAATTAACCTACCAGGTACAACTCCAAATCCGTAAACTCGGGCACCCTCATAGATGTCATCCTAACTAACTTGCCCTCCAAATACACCTCTGCTGTTTTCAATCAAGATCTCAGCGATCACTGCCTCATTGCCTGCATCCGTAATGGGCCTGCGACCAAACGACCACCCCTCATCACTGTCAAACGCTCCCTAAAACATTTCTGCGAGCAGGCCTTTCTAATCGACCTGGCCGGGGTATCCTGGAATGACATTGACCTCATCCCGTCAGTAGATGATGCCTGGCTAATCTTTATAAGTGCCATCCTCACCATCATAAGCATGCCCCATTCAAAAAATGCAGAACTAGGAATAGATATAGTCCTTGGTTCACTCCAGACCTGTCTGCCCTTTACCAGCACAAAAACATCCTGTGGCGTTCTGCATTAGCATCGAATAGCCCCCGTGATACGCAACTTTTCAGGGAAGTTAGGAACAAATTTACACAGGCAGTTAGGAAAGCTAAGGCTAGCTTTTTCAACCATAAATTTGCATCCTGTAGTACTAACTCAAAAAAGTTCTGGGACACTGTAAAGTCCATGGAGAATAAGAGCACCTCCTCCCAGCTGCCCACTGCTCTGAGGCTAGGAAACACTGTCACCACCGATAAATCCACTATAATTGAGAATTTCAATAAGCCTTTCTCTACGGCTGGCCATGCTTCCCACCTGGCTACCCCTACCCCGGTCAACTGCCCAGCACCCTCCACAGCAACCCGCCAAAGCCCCCACCATTTGTCCTTCACCCAAATCCAGATAGCTGATGTTCTGAAAGAGCTGCAAAATCTGGACCCCTACAAATCAGCCGGGCTAGACAATCTGGACCCTGTCTTTCTAAAATTATCTGCCAACATTTTTGCAACTCCTATTACTAGCCTGTTCAACCTCTCTTTCGTATCGTCTGAGATTCCCAAAGATTGGAAAGCTTCCGCGGTCATCCCCCTCTTCAAAGTGAATGACACTCTGCGCAGCCGTATTCATCGACCTAGCCAAGGCTTTCGACTCTGTCAATCACCACATTCTTATTGGCAGACTCTACAGCCTTGGTATCTCAAATTATTGCCTCGCCTGGTTTACCAACTACTTCTCTGATAGAGTTCAGTGTGTCAAATCAGAGGGCCTGTTGTCCAGACCTCTGGCAGTCTCTATGGGAGTGCCACATGGTTCAATCCTCGGGCCGACTCTCTTCTCTGTATACATCAATGATGTTACTCTTGCTGCTGGTGATTCTCTGATACACCTCTACGCAGACGACACCATTCTGTATACTTCTGGCCCCTCTTTGGACACTGTGTTAACTAACCTCCAGACGAGCTTCAATGCCATAGAACTCTCCTTCCGTGGCCTCCAACTGCTCTTAAACGCAAGAAAAACTAAATGTATGCTATTCAATTGATCACTGCCCGCACCTGCTTGCCCGTCCAGCATCACTACTCTGGACGGCTCTGACTTAGAATACGTGGACAACTACAAATACCTAGGTGTCTGGTTAGACTGTAAACTCTCATTCCAGACTGTAACGGCTTTCTTCCTGGGAAAGAGAGGACCAAAGCGCAGCATGGTGAGTGTTCATCTTCTTTAATAATAAATCCCAACTGAACACTTCAAATTACAAAACAACAAATGTGAAAACCGAAAACAGTCCACTCTGGTGCATAGACACAAAGACAGGAAACAATCACCCACAAACCCCAACACAAAACAAGCTACCTAAATATGGTTCCCAATCAGAGACAATGACTAACACCTGCCTCTGATTGAGAACCATATCAGGCCAAACACAGAAACAGACAAACTAGACACACAACATAGAATGCCCACCCAGCTCACGTCCTGACCAACACTAAAACGAGGAAAACACACAAGAACTCTGGTCAGAACGTGACACAGACTCACATTAAACATCTCCAATCCAAAATTAAATCTAGAATCGGCTTCCTATATCGCAACAAAGCATCCTTCACTCATGCTGCCAAACATACCCTCGTAAAACTGACCATCCTACCAATCCTCGACTTCGGTGATGTCATCTATAAAATAGCCTCCAACACTCTACTCAACAAACTGGATGCAGTCTATCACAGTGCCATCTGTTTTTGTCACCAAAGCCCCATACACTACCCACCATTGCGACCTGTACGCTCTCGTTGGTTGGCCCTCGCTTCATAGTCGTCGCCAAACCCACTGGCTACAGGTTATCTACAAGTCTCTGCTAGGTAAAGCCCCGCCTTATCTCAGCTCACTGGTCACCATAGCAGCACCCACTCGTAGCACGTGCTCCAGCAGGTAAATCTCACTGCTCACCCCCAAAGCCAATTCCTCCTTTGGTCGTCTTTCCTTCCAGTTCTCTGCTGCCAATGACTGGAACGAACTGCAAAAATCTCTGAAACTGGAATCACTTTTCTCCCTCGCTAGCTTTATGCACCAGCTGTCAGAGCAGCTCACAGATTACTGCACCTGTACATAGCTCATCTATAATTTAGCCCAAACAACCACCTCTTATCCTACTGTATTTATTTATTTTGCTCCTTTGCACCCGTTATTTCTATTTCTACTTTGCACATTCTTCCACTGCAAATCTACCATTCCAGTGTTTTACTTGCTATATTGTATTTACCTCGCCACCATGGCCTTCTTTTTGCCATTACCTCCTTTATCTCACCTCATTTGCTCACATTGTATATAGACTTATTTTTCTACTGTATTATTGACTGTATGTTTTGTTTATTCCATCTGTAACTCTGTGTTGTTGTATGTGTCGAATTGCTATGCTTTATCTTGGACAGGTTGCAGTTGCAAATGAGAACTTGTTCTCAACTAGCCTACCTGCTTAAATAAAGGTGAAATAAAAAAAATAAAAAAATAAAAAAGAGTCAGAACAAGAGAGCTCGTGCAAAAAAGGGTCAATGCAGTTAGCCATTTGATTAACTATTTAGCAGTCTTGTTTATGGCTTGGGGGTAGAAGCTATTTAGGGTCCTGTTGGTCCCAGACTTGGTGCATTGGTACTGCTTGTCGTGTGACAGCAGACAGAACAGTCTGTAGCTTGGGTATCTGGAGTCTTTCACAATTTTTGGGCCCTTCCTCTGGCACCGCCTGATATAGAGGTCCTGGGTTGCAGGGAGCTCAGCCCCAGTGATATACTGGGCCGTATGCATTACCCTCTGTAGCGCCATGCGGTCGGATGTCAAGCAGTTGCCATACCAAGCGGTAATGCAGCCAGTCAAGATGCTCTCGATGGTGCAGCTAATGAACTCTTTGAGGATCTGAGGGCCCATGCCAAATCTTTTCAGCCTCTTGAGGGGGAAGAGGAATTGATGAGCCCTCTTCACGACTATGTTGGTGTGTTTGGCCCATGATAGATCCTTAGTGATGTGGACATCGAGGACCTTGAAGCTCTCAACCCGTTCCAATACAGCCAAGTCGATGTGAATGGGGGCGTGCTCAGCAAACTGAGATGTGCTTGTCTGCGGGATACATACAAAATGTGTAGTGTTTGTTGGTAGTGGGGGTACTGTTGGAGTTACCCAGGGACCAGAGAGATCTGTATCATCCATACATTATCATAATTGCATTTCTGATATTTTCAAGTGGCTGGTTGATAAGACTTGTTTGGTTCCCCATGACGGTATCAATTAGGGTATAGGGTTTAAGTATTTACTCTGCCCTTTGGTGACCTTTAGATGACAGACCTCATGTAACGTCAGTGCTAAATCATTGGAGGAGGCTTCCACCAAAGAGAACACCAGATCATCCTTTTGATCCTTATAATCTTTCCAAATCCTGGGGATCAACGCTTCTCCATTATGGAAATGGAAAAATGTAGGCATTCAATTCTTATCTTCCCAGTCTCTCGTGACAGGCTGTTTGGCTCTGGGGTGCCAATATTATTACATTCCTGGAAACCTTCTATTAAGTGAGTGATTTGTGAGGTTAGTGTTTGAAGTCATGCTGTGGTTTTATCATCACTAACAATTTGGGTTTATAAGCAACTTAACAAACACTCCCTTCTAAATGCATTGTCACCCTGAAGGTTAATTTCTGATGATGTAGGCACCTTCCATTATGGAGAGCCTGCAAATAAATGTTTGTTGAACCTTTTCCTCTCCAATAATGCAAGTGCAAGATCCAGTAGAGGCAAGTAGCATAAAATGAGATGAAATTAAGTCATAGTATTCATTCAGTTCAGCTCTCTCTCTGGCTGTACCATACACACTCACCCACCCAATTCTACCCAGGAAACCCTGTCCCCCCAGCCCTCATCCCACAGGTCCCTTTCCCCTGCAAACATATTTCATGTAATTTTGTCTTGAAGGCTTACAAATTCTATTATAGTGATCCTGTGTGCATGGTGCAGCGCTGTAAGGAGCGAGAGGGGGAGAGCAGAGCGGCCTCCAGGGGGAACGAGACCCTAATACTAATAAACGAGCGCAACTTTGCCTTTGCCTCTCTCGCCCTGTGGGATGCGAGGGAGAAAGGGCTGAGTAATTGGAAAATATCCCTGCCTCGTATTCCAAAGAGATCCCCCCCACCACCACTAACCTCCCTCCTCCGTTTCCCCCCTCCTCCCCTCGACTGCACAATGAGATATACTGTTCTCATTTTGCTTCATAAAAGGCACAATTAGCGGAGTTTGAGGAGTCTGTGTGTGTGTCTGTGTGTGTCTGTGTTTGTCTGTGGTGTGTGTCTGTGTGTGTTTGGTGTTAAGGGTGAACAAAAAATGTCTGTGTGCCGCTCTTTTATGTCATGTGATCCATGGATGGGAGTAGGAGTGATGGGGGGTGGGGTCTACATGTGCCACGGAGTGCCGTCACTCTGTCTCTGTCTCTGCCTCCTGCCTATAATGTGTTTGTACCTGCACTGGCAGTGGTGGAAAAAGTACCCAATTGTCATACTTGAGTGAAAGTATAGATACCTTAATGGAAAGTTACTCAAGTAAAAGTGAAAGTCAGTCAAAGTAATTGGCAAACCCTAAAAAGCGCTGCACCTCCTTTACCGTGGTGGGAGTCAGCCAATTACGCACGGCTGCTATGCGGTCACTCTCCATCTCCATCCCTGATGTGGAAATGCGATACCCTAGGAAGGAGACGGACTGTTGAAAGAACAAGCATTTCTCAGCCTTGACGTACAGGTCATGCTCCAACAGTTGTCCAAGTACCTTGCGCACCAAGCAGAGTATATCAGAATGTCATCGATATACACCACTATACCCTGCCCATGCATGTCCCTGAAAATCTTGTCTTCGAAGGATTGGAAGAGTGATGGAGCATTCATCAACCCGTACGGCATGACGAGGTACTCATAATGCCCTGAGGTGGTACTAAACGCAGTCTCCCTCTCGGATATGCACCAGATTGTACGCACTCCTGAGATCCAGTTTAGTGAAGAAGCGCGCCCCGTGCATTGACTCAATCGCCATGGCGATAAGAGGTAGCGGGTAACTGTACCTCACCGTGATTTGATTGAGACCTCTATAATCAATGCACGGGCTCAGACCTCCATCCTTCTTCTTCACAAAAAAGTAACTAAAAAAACTCAATCCCTGACGCAGGGATTCGGAGAGTCTCCATAGCCACCGTCTCTGCCTATGAGAGGGGATACACGTGATTCCTTGAGATTTATCGCACAATCCCCCCATAGATGGGGTGGTAATTGAGTCGCCTTCTTCTTACAGAAGGCGAGAGCCAAATCGACATATTCTGGGGGAATGAGACCTGGTCTGGAATTTCCACCGTGGTAGCACCAATGGAAACCCCTCCCCGAGCACTCTCGCAACCGTCCCGTGAGAGCCCTCTGTTGCCAGGAAATGGTGGGGTTATGACGAGCCAACCAGGGAAGGCCTAGTACCACGGGAAATGCAGGAGAGCCTGGACCCTAACGGTCAACTATCCAGAGCGTAAACCGGAAAAGGTCTATTCACAGGAATAATGGGGATCCCTAAACTAAGTGCTAACGCTCTGTCAATAAAATTCCCCGCTGTGCCTGAATCGACGAGCGCCTTATGCTGGGAATGCGGGGAGAACTCAAGGAAACAAACCGGTACAAACAGGTGCACAACAGAGGACTCTGGATGAGAGTGGTAGGGTGACGTCAGAGTGCCCTGCCTGCTGCCTCGACCACCAGAGAGACCAACCCGACACCGACCGGCAGTGTGCCCTCTGCGGCCACAGATGGTGCACGTGAAGGCCCCTCCTCCAGTCTCCATGGGCACCGGAGCTGGAGTGCTGGGAGATGGAACCGACAGAGCCCCCTCAGGACGTCCACGGACGACCAGCAGGTTATCCAACCGAATGGACATATCCACCAGTTGGTCAAAGGTGGTGGTGGCATCCCTGCAGGCCAACTCCCGTCAGATGTCTTCACGTAAGCTGCATCGATAGTGGTCGATGAGGGCCTTGTCGTTCCATCCTGCTCCGGCGGCCAAGGTCCGGAACTACAGCGCGAAAATCCTGTGCACTCATCGTCCCCTGCCTCAAATGGAAGAGTCATTCACCTGCCGCTCTACCTTCGGGCGGATGGTCAGAGTCGGCCCAGGAAACGGAGGGTAAACTCCTCAAAGTGGTCCAACACCGCGTCTTCCTCTCCCCACATGGCGTTTTCCCATTCCAGAGTTCTCCCCGAGAGGCATGAGACGAGGGTGGATACTCTCTCCCTTCCTGAGGGAGCTGGGTGAACAGTGGCCAGGTATTGGTTCAGTTGTAAAAGGAATCCCTGGCACTGTGCGGCCATCCCATCATACTCCCTGGGAAGGGAGAGACGTATTCCACTGGAGCTGGATCCAGACTGGACAGTAGAGATAACCCCGGTTGAGCTGGTCGGAGGAACTGGAGAGACCTCCTGTCTCTCCCAGCGGTCCACGGTCTGGACAACTCGATCCATCATGGCACCGAGATGATGTAGCATAGCTGCGTGTTCCTGAACTCGTTCCTGGACTCCTCTGACCGGTGTACCTGCTCCTGCTGACTCCATGGTTGGTGTAGGATTCTGTTAGGAGTGTGTATTGGAGGTGAAGTCAGGTGCAGGAAAGCAGAGTGTAGTGAAGAGGCACACTTTTTATTCCGGTAAAAATGACAGCACAAACTACATAAAATGTGCTCAAACAAGGAACATAGACAAAAAGTAATCCGCATAACAATATCCACAATATCAAAATACACATAACACAAACAATCCTACACAAAGACATGATGGGGAACAGAGGAATAAATACATATGAATTGATTGGGGAATGAAAACCAGGTGTGCAGGGAACAAGACAAAACAAAACCTTATTTCCCCGTCTTCAGACTCTGAGCACCAAGCAAACCCACTCCAAACAAATCATCTTAGAACATGCTAACAATCATAGGGGCGGCAGATAGCCTAGTGGTTAGAGCGTTGGACTAGTAACTGAAAGGTTGCAAGACAGAATCCCAGAGCAGACAAGGAAAAAATATGTCTTTCTGCCCCTGAACAAGGCAGTTAACCCACTGTTCCTAGGCAGTTAACCCACTGTTCCTAAGCAGTCAACCCACTGTTCCTAGGCAGTCAACCCACTGTTCCTAGGCAGTCATTGAAAATAAGAATTTGTTCTTAACTGACTTGACAAGTTAAATAAAGGTACAAAAAAACAAAAAAAACAGTGACAATTCTACACCTGATTTCTTTCCCCAGTATCATCTAGATGTATGCAGTACTCACCGGTTGCATGGTCTCTGTTCATGTGTTATGGATTCTCTGAAATGAAATGGACTCACATGTTGACAGTTTTAGTATATTCAGTACTTCAGCTTCAGTAATTCAGTATTTTATCTTTGTTGATTGAACTTGGGGGTTGATGGTAATATAGTGAATAAAGAGAACAATTGCAATATTCTGAATGTGCTGCATTCTACAGTGGAGAATGGTGGGAGGAAGAAAGAGATTAAAACATAATGTGTTCAGTTTTTAGGTCAACCGTCATCCTCAATATCCATGATGCAATCTACAGTTACTTGAAAGTCATGTTGTATTTTGGTATCACACTGTTGAAGGTACGCACAAGAGGAGGAGGAGAGGTTTTTGTCTGTGTGTTTTCTTCTCCTTGTTACATTTTATCTCTGGCTATATTTGGAAGCTGTCTTGGTGTATTTGCACTGATGACAGATATGGAAAATGCTTCACTGTGCCGGGAACTAAGATGAAGTTGAAAAGCACATAACATAAGTGTATCAACTTATTTATGGAATTGAAAGAAAAATGGCACACACATTTGATCAAATTATCTCTTAGAGCTGGAGTTGTCTAGTGAAAAGCCATTCTCATCCTACAGTTCTTAGGAAGGGCTTCAGACAAACTTAAATCTATTCTTAACCCTGAGTTACAGTGCTTGGCAATTATACAGTATATCTACCATCTTTAGTGTTCTCCTCCTTCTGCTCCCATTCATTCTAATACCGACTTAACATTTATATTTTACATTGTAGTCATTTAGCAGCTACTCTTGTCCACAACAACTTACAGGAACAATTAGGATTAAGTGCCTCGCTCATGTGCACATCTGCAGAGTTTTCACCTATTCCGCTCCAGGAATCAAACCGGCAACCTTTCAGTTACTGGCCCAATGCTCTTAACTGCTAGGCTACCTGCCGCCCAAGTTCATTGTAAGAGAATGAGCCGATAGACTTGTGATTGATGTGATTGATTGTGTGAACCAGGGGAAGTAACACGAACAAAGAGGATTTTGACAGGCCCCATACATCAAGATTTTTCTCACTATGCCTGTTAATGTCACTGCTACAAGCTTCAGGGTGTTCAATCATATTGATTCATATGGGTGACAATTAGGTCTTCATAGAGCAGACTTGTGGGATACATTGCATTGCATTGCATTGCATTGCATAAGTGCAAGACTGTGTAATCTGATCTGATGTTAGATGTAGCCAGGCTAGCTAATGTACTAATCCAATGATTTAAAATAACATCAACCTTGACGGTTGATATTCACTCTAAGGTCAAAGGTATTGAGGATCATCATGTACAGTACAAATCTTCTCCCCTTGAGGCATACATAGAAACACCATTCATAATTCATCACCACTTCGGAACAATAGATCATATTATATGGCTCTTATTAGTTGTTAATAATTAGCCATCCATTCATGTATTAACATGCCGTTTAAGGTCATTAGGCACTTGTTAGTCCTTTAGGGACTGATAGTTAGTCATAAATTATGAATATTAGGCTTTCCCACTGTGATTTAACCCCTCAAATCCCTACCATACATTAATAGTAGCGACAGCATATACTGGGGCCAGAGTGTGTACACTCAGAGCCATGTTGTTCTGCATGGTAACAGAGCAGAGCGAGAGGCATTTATAAAGACTAGGGTGTACACAGTGGAAATAATAGTGGCTATTACCAGGCTTAGAAACAGAGGGCTTGGGGGTAGAGAGATGAGCCCATTCCATCCAGCATTCAGACAGCTCTTTGTTGCTGTATAAGTGCCATACATACGAATTAAATAGCTGTTTAAATTGTATTGTACTCAACTCATCTCAATCTCAAGTGAGATTCCTGCAGATCAAGAGAGAATAGGGATAGTTTAATGAGAGACGTGAGACAAAGAGATAAATCCAAACATCTATTTGTAAATCTCATTTAATTACTACCATCTGCTGTGTGGTTGCGTCACCAAGGAGAAAGAGAGAGACGGTTTTGCTTTCGTTATAGCTTGGCAAAACACATAATGCTATATTGTACATGTACATGTATGCATGTTAGTTTGCATATGCAGTTTTCTGCTAAGTGATTACATAATGTTGTTATTTCTGGCGACCAGTTGAGTAATCTTTTCCATTAAACACACTGTAAGCTATACGTCTGTGGGTTAATACTGTTACACCTCATCACATCGCTGGGAGCACTTGAAAGAAGAGGTGAGAGCTTTGAATTCCTCACACATCACACAGTGATAGTATGGGGTATTTGGTTCAGTCTGTTTGCTGTTGCTGCCTAGAGCAAGAAACCTCCTCAGGTAAATGCATTTCAAAGCACTTCTTCACTTGTCTTTATTTCTCTTCTCCTCCTCACAGTTTTTAAAATCTGCCTGTTGCTTTCTTTTCCAGAATAGAATATGTGCCGTGTGTGTGTCTGACCTTGGTCATGTCTAGATAGTATTTAGTATTGGCTTGATTAAATATACTGAACAAAAATATAAATGCAACATGAAAGAATTTCTCCGATTTTACCGATTTACAGTTCGTAGAAGGAAATCAGACAATTGAAATAAATAAACGAGGCCCTAATCTATGGATTTCATGACTGTGCAGGGGTGCAGCCATGGGTGGGCCTAGGAGGGCAGCCAATCGGAATGAGTTTTTCTCCACAAAAGGGCTATATTACAGACAGAAATATCTCTCAGCAACCCCTCTCAGACAATCCCGCAGGTGAAAAAGCCAGATGTGGAGGTCCTGGTCTGGCCTGGTTACACGTGGTCAGTGGTTGTGAGGCCCGTTGGATGTACTGCCAAATTCTCTAAAACGACAGTGGAGGCGGCTTATGGTAGAGACATTAACAATACATTCTCTGGCAACAGCTCTGTTGGATATTCCTGCAGTCAGTATCCCAATTGCATGCTGCCTCAAAACTTGAGACATCTGTGGAATTGTGTTGTGTGACAAAACTACACATTTTAGAGTGGCCTTTCATTGTTCCAACACAAGGTGCACCCCCCCCCCCCCCCCCCATAGATGGGAATAGAAGTACTCAGACTGGACACTCTTTGAGCCGTACCCCCGTGCTGAGCCACACTCTGGCTGCATCATTATGCCTGTAGGCTAAAAATACAGTGGCTCTCCTGATCCCTAATTCACACAGGACCAGCCAACAGTGCTGCCACCACCATACACGAGCACCATCACCACGACCATGGCTCTGTGTGCTAGCTATCAACATGTAGGCATGTCATGTTGGTGAGATTATCACACTACTGGTGTTTTGGGCTTTAATCTGATTGATGTTATAATAAGATAATGATAGGCTATCATCATGAAATGAATAATACCTTATCACCAATAATATTAGATTGAATGTGATTACTCGTTAAAATTAAGATTTGGATTGAGTCTGATGAGAGTTTTATTTGATGTTTAATCCTATTCATTTATTTCTTAACACATGGCTTTTTTCAGTGCAGGTTCCATTTGAGCATTCAAAACCCATGACTGACTGGAACAGGAAATCAATAATGTTCAACTGGCATCATGGTGACAACGGCTCCACTGATCCACTGATTGAATATGGAGGATGGGGCTTTGAGCCTTGAACAGAACATCAATACAGAAACCATAGGAACACATGGAGGGATTCATTAATACACTATTCATATATGTAAGTGGAACCACTGAGAAATCTTTAAGAGCTATTACAAGTGGCAAATGAGATGTTTGGGTAATCAAGACTGTGAACGATATTGGTATGATTGACAAACAAGTAATGGAAGTAAATGTTCTTAATTAATTATGGTTTGGAGAATCCATTTCTGCACTTCAGGGAGATTAAAGCAACACTTGGCTTTTCACAGCTCTCTCTTACAAGGTTAGGACAAAAGCTGCTACTCTCAAAACAATGTTTGAATATATATTTGTTGTACCCAAATGATACATTGCATAGACCTGGAATAACTACAACCTTGCATAGACCTGGAATAACTACAACCTTGCATAGACCTGGAATAACTACAACCTTGCATAGACCTGGAATAACTACAACCTTGCATAGACCTGGAATAACTACAACCTTGCATAGACCTGGAATAACTACAACCTTGCATAGACCTGGAATAACTACAACCTTGCATAATCATGTTTGGTACTCTAGGCACTAGCATATCAACTGAATACATTACTGTGGTCATAATGAAGACGTTGCTTGGGAGATTCTCAGCATCCTTAGGTTGTGGTTACCGGTAAGCCCAAGTGAGCATGAAACATTGGAGGATTCATCATTGTATATCCTGGGGATATAGAATATATGACTTGTATTTCATGTATTTGAGAGGGACTTGTTTAGACCTAAATAAAATAAATGACATGGTTGTCATTTACCTTTGAGTAATATAATTGCAATATTCACCATGATAAGTAATTATTTCATTGTTTTCAATATTCATCATCATTTATCTAATTGGGAAATGTGATCTTTATTTGATTTGTTTTACTCAACTAAAAGTAGATTTACATGAACTCTGTTTCCACCACCACCCTTGCTGACTTACCTGACCCACCAATGACCAAACACTTCAGATAAGTTTTTTAAATATTTTTCAATTTCACCTTCATTTAACCAGGTAGGCTAGTTGAGAACAAGTTCTCATTTACAACTGCGACCTGGCCAAGATAAAGCAAAGAAGTTCGACACATACAGCAACACAGAGTATGGAGTAATCGAACATACAGTCAATAATACAGTAGAAAAAGTCAGTGTGTGCAAATGAGGTAGGATAAGGGGGATAAGGCAATAAATAGGCAATGGTGGCAAAGTAATTACAATATAGCAATTAAACACTGGAATGGTAGATATGCAGTAAAAGTAAAATGTTATGTGACACAGTGTCATGAGACCCGGACAGTGTTCTTTTTCAGTGGGGTTGACAGGGGAGCAGAGTACAGTGAGATTGTCCCTCTGTCTCTCCCTGGAGAGAACCTAGCCCTGTTACATAACCTGTGTGATAATTTGTCACTTAGGTCCATGGTCTGTATGCCGACGATGGATCTGTCAATAGCACTGAATAGGTGTCAGGCTGATACCAGCATAATGCTCAATACTGACTGACTGTTTCCCCCTCTGCCTTTACTCCAGATCCATATAGTCAAGACACAAGAGCTATAGAGATACATCAGAGTCGACATGCTGGTGTGAGGGTTTGTCAAATCAAATCAAAGTTTATTTGTCACGTGTGCTGAATACAACAGGTGTAGGTAGACCTTACAATGAAATGCTTACTTACAGGCTCTAACCAATAGTGCAAATAGGTATTAGGTGAACAATAGGTAAGTAAATAAATAAATACAACAGTAAAAAGACAGTGAAAAATAACAGTAGCGAGGCTACATACAGACACCAGTTAGTCAGGCTGATTGAGGTAGTATGTACATTCAGATATGGTTAAAGTGACTATGCATATATGATAAACAGAGAGTAGCAGCAGCGTAAAAGAGGGGTTGGGGGGGGCACACACAATGCAAAACATCCGGGTAGCAATTTGATTACCTGTTCAGGAGTCTTATGGTTTGGGGGGTAAAAACTGTTGAGAAGCCTTTTTGTCCTAGACTTGGCACTCCAGGTACCGCTTGCCATGCAGATGTAGAGAGAACAGTCTATGACTGGGGTGGCTGGGGTCTTTGACAATTTTTAGGGCCTTCCTCTAATGATTAATTCATTGTACATGTTGTTTGGGATAAGCTACAGGTTTTATAATGAGTTTTTAAAATAGTGGTGGCTCTTTATGTGGTTACGAAGAGCTGGAATTGTCACATAGGGTCACATAACAAGTGTAAACTCAATAAGATGCATTTTTATGTATTTAAATATACAAAGGATTGTTTTGGCAGCTAGGCTGAGAATGTACTGTCCAAATTTTGAGTACACTGTAACACACCTTTTGTGGTATAGTAGGCTAGACATAGAACATTCATAAGTAGCCTATAACTTTATCTGGCTTATTACAGTTTCAACCGACAACATTACATGAGCGTATAGTTTTGACCGTTCTCCTTAGTACAACGAAACATACCAGATTCCATTGACAGCACTATTTGCGCCGAGGAAGCGCATACCCTGTAAAGCGGCACTGCGGCATCGCCATATCAATGCGCCCGGTCCTCAAGCACTGACTGGGAGAGAATAGCGCCTTTGCTTCCTTACCGGATTTATTTGTTAGTTACATTTTTCCTTTTGTTTAATCTTTTATTGACCATTCGTATCCGAATACCAGCGACTTGCCCGGACGGTCCCCACTTGCAAGGGTTTGCATTTCTTGGTTTTGCATGACGTGTCTTGGAGAAAAAGAGGCTTGCTTTGTGTGTTAGTGAAAATAAGCGGAGAGCTGGAGCAGGAGGGGAAGCAGTGCCAGTCTCTGTTGTAGGCTGGACTGGCCACGGAGCGTGAGATATACTGACAGAGAGACAGACAAAAAAGGACTGAAGGAAGACAGCAAGATAATGTGATAACAGCACGGGACGAGAAAAGGGAAGGCGAAAGAGCCAAAACAGCTTTTAAACGATTTACTAGAGCTATGTTGTTTGCATGTCATTAGGGGAGTGTTGGCACGGGGCATCAGGTTAAAGGGATAGGGACTGGGAAATGGCTTAGGACCGTTATAAGAAAGGCTGAATTTAGCTTCTAGGGCTAAAACAAGGAAAAAACTGCAGCATAAACAAGGCTGGGATTTTTGATGGTTTAGATGCGCCCTTATTACGCACCATCGGTCCAAATAAGCCACATTTGCGAGCCATTGTAATGTGCTGATGTGCAACATTTGCCACTTGCAGTCTAGCTGGCTATTGGTATATTACAGGTTTTACTCATGCTACTTTCCATTGCAATCCTTGGACAATTATATAATTCAAAGTTGAAGATGGTGGTTGTCTATGACATATGATTATTATGGTGTGTCTGGTTATGATGGAGCTAGGCAAGGTGTGTTCCTACTGTCTGTCTGTGGAACGGTTCATCCAGCAGCATTTGGGGGGGCGGGGGGGGGGGGGTGATGAAATTTGGAGTGGCTTGGGGATGAGGCTAGACTAGAGCATGCCTGTGATGTTTGGTGTATTCAATGATGGATAGATTACCGTTTTGGTGATGTCATGTACACTTAGTATCTAAATGGGTTTTGGTATTGTAGATAGTATTCATAGAGTACATGTTATCTGTATCTTTGCCATACAGACAGATTAGAAGACTGAGAATGAATGTTTGTGTTAAGGAATGATTGAGATGGCACACTGTTGAATGTGTTGTCATCTGTATGCTGTCTGAAACGCATAGCATGTAGCATGTCTAGAATGTCAATAGGTTAATCACATAGAGTAGCCTATTATGACTGAACACATTAACTTTTGACTGAGGGTGGTCCAAATGTAAGTGCTTTAAGATCAATTGTCAGTTAAGATCTTTGTCATCATACTAGTTCTAGGAGAGAGCATTGTTTGGCAGAATCCTCATCTCAAACCCTCAAGGACAGACATCATTCAATATCTAGTGTTGGATGTTATGACCAATGTGTTTATATGGTTTAGATGAGGTTATCTATTTGAAGAAATTCATTTGGAATGTAAAATTGTGATGAAACTAGTATATTCTAAGAATCAATTTACCTTGTAGAAATATTGCATAATGGATAGGCCATTCAATAAATAGATTGAAATATGCATAATGACGAATACACACAAAGGTGGAAAAAAATACATGGTATACTTAATGGAAAAGGTATTTTCACAGAAATGTACACCGAATCAAGGTTTTATGCACCTATATGGAGAGAGTGTAAATTATAGGTGGGATTGGAAGTGTTCAAAAAGGCAGGTGTCGTGGTGACTATGATGCTTATATACATTGTCTCACCTCTGGTGAAGGCACAGTGAGTTTAGAAATTGAGACATAATCGTGTGATGATCAGGCAAGCTGGTGTTCTATATGCAGTGAACAGAACCTGAGATGATGACCACAGCAGGCCTATTTTTAAAGGTCCACATATATAGGAATAGGCTTAACCAAATAGAGAAAATTCTCCTACATTTATACATGTAAGAATGCTTATTTCATTAAAAGTACATGATAGAGAAAAACCACAGGGGAGACCTATAGAGATTATTATATTAGTATTAGAGAAGGAGCACTTTGAAACACATAATGATCTCAGACACATAATGATTTCAGCCTAATGATTATGCATTGTAAAATGAAAAAATGACGGTATAGTGAGAAGTCTGAAGCTATATCGTAATGAAACATTCATTTATGTTGCATTATGTAGACTGTTAACAACCCCCTGTACTGTATTCTAATCTTCCTACCTTGAGAGGATGGCTCATTGACTTAATGCATTCGACATTAAGGACTGCTGCTGACTGAACATGTTGCAAATGTATGCTCTCTATCTCTTTGACTTTCAGGAGAGAGAACTGGCTGACTGCAGCATGTGAAGAGGGAGGATTCCTTGAGGAGGATCAGGATGTGGCTTTTTACAATTGGTTCGCCATGGCAAGACATGTCCAGTGATCAGACATTATTTTCCAGTTAAAGAGTTTTCTTATTTTTTTTTCTCTTTTTGAGTTGACAGTCTGGTTTCCACGTCTAAACGACAATTTTACCCTTTGTCTATTAGTGGATTTCATGGACGACCGTTTGGGATCTTTGCTTTGGAACCTGCTGCTGGGCTTTCAATGACTCAATGCATTCTCTACTCCAGCCTATGCCCTTTGGATATTATCTGATCGCTTACTCGTCATTGGATTTCATGCACTGAGTAACTATACGTACTACTTGTTGGATATTGTTAGGAAATATCTGTTGGTATTTCTTTCTGCTGGGAGTTCAACTGTGCCAGTGAGTGCCCTTGACAGGGTTGATTATCTTCTCGGCTAGAGGAGTCTCTAGGTGGGCTTTTCCTCTGAGGAAATGGATGGCCCTCGGTCCAGTGGGCTCCGCAAAAAGAGGAAGTCTAAGTCCGAGAGGGATCGGGGACGAAGATCAAATGGGACAAGGAACAATAACCATGTGAGGGGGGGCTGTGTGGGGCTCCGCTTCTCCTCAGATTCGGAGAGGGAGGAAAGAGTCAGGAACCCCTTTTCCTCCCGTCCGAAGCCCCCCAGGAGAAAGAGAAAGGAGTCTACGTCTGCTGAGGAGGACATCATAGATGGCTTTTCTATCTCTGGTTTCATGACGCTGGAGGAGCTGGATGTGAGTAACTCCAGGCTGATGTTACTACTTCTTCTATTCTGACCTGCGCGGGGGGGGGTGTTCGATGTGTGATTTTTAGCATTTCCTCTCTGTTTTAGGCTGTTTTAACACGTAGTCCACTTTGAAATAACCGATCTCAGACCTCTTTAAAAAAGCAAGACGCTCAGTTCTCTTTGCATTCACGCTGTTGCCACTTCACCTTTTTTGAGGTCTGAATTCTCTTTGCATTCACATTACTATATTTAGAAAAGAACCAAGATATTTCTACAACATTCACTCAATGCACTCTGGGTAAAACAGGACAAAGCCATTCCATCAGAACACGTTATCGGACAGCTAGATGTACCTACTTACGTTTTGGAAGCTAATAGCTTGCATTTAGTTAAAAGATTACACGCAATTATTGTATTCATTAGATAATATTAACATGTAAATATAATTAGTAACAGATTAAATGCCGATTGTGCATCGCCCCACGGACCTCCCGGTCGCGGCCGGTTACGACAGAGCCTGGGCGCGAACTCAGAGTCTCTGGTGGCACAGCTGGCGCTGCAGTACAGCGCCCTTAACCACTGTGCCACCCGGGAGGCCATAAGTGTGTGAATTTGACTATTTTTCTGTCCTGCTAAGCATTCAAAATGTAACGAGTACTTTTGGGTATCAAGGAAAATGTATGGAGTAAAAAGTACAATGTTTTCTTAAGGAATGTAGTGAAGTAAAAGTAGTCAAAAATATAAATAGTAAAATAAAGTACCAATACCCCAAAAAACGACTTAAGCAGTACTTTATAGTATTTTTACTTAAGTACTTTACACCACTGCCAATGTGAAGGTGTTATGGCAGGGGAAATGGTGTTGTAGTAGTCTAGTGTGTGGTGCGGGAATAATGACATGCGAACCTGGAGAGCTTTGTGTTCACATTGCCCTTAAAAAGGGAACCAGACTACGGAATTCAAGTGAACCAAACTCCGATTAGTTCGGTTCCCTTAAGGGGGCTCTTTTAAGGAGTCTGAGTTCCTTTGGAGTGTTCACACTCAACAACAAATTAAGTGAACTGCACTGAGTTCACAAAAATAGGCTGAAAGGGACCAAGTGTGAAATCACCCTTAATCTCTTGACACTATGTGAAAAGAGGGTTGTTATTGTCTCCAGCCCCAATCACTCTATCTGTATTGCTGGACTGGCCTTGCACTTGGCTGAGCTCTAGCCTGCATATTTCTGTTGTGAGCTGGATTCCAACAGATGTGACGATTCAGCCAAAATGAGACAATTCAGCCAAAGATCTATATCTCTGTCACAGAGCTTGTGTTGTTGAGCAGTATTGTGGATTTGTTTTTATAAGAACGTGCCAGACAAAGGCTTACAGTACGAGGAATGGCTTCCAAAGGTTCTAGAAGGTTTCAGAATCCAGAACAGGCAAGTAGTCGATCTCATGATTATTTATTTGCCTTATTGTCTGGAATAAGGGGAATATATTAATTAGGAATATATTAATCATTCATTTCATTCCACTTGTTTGAACTTGCATCACGTATTCCAAGTGAAACTTTATTTGTCACATACGCCGAATACAACAAGTGTAGACCTTACTGGGAAATGCTTACTTAAAAGCCCTTAACCAACAGTGAAGTTCAAATTAACTAAAGTAAAAAATAATAAAAAGTAGCACAATAACATAACAATAACGAGGCTATATACAGGGGGTACCGGTACCGAGTCAGTGTGTGAGGTTACATTTTAGTTGAGGCAATTTGTACATGTAGGTAGGGGTGAAGTGACTGCATATATAATAAACAGTGAGTAGAGGCAGTGTACAAAACAAATGGAGGGTCAATGTAATAGTCCGGTGGCCATTTGATTAATTGTCAACAGTCTTATTCTTCTTGGGGGTAGAAGCTGTTGAGGAGCCTTTTGGTCTGAGACTTGGTGCTCCGGTACCGCTTGCCGTGAGGTAGCAGAGAAAACAGTCTATGACTTGGTTGACTGGAGTCTCTGACAATTTTATGGGCTTTCCTCCGACACCACCTATTATATAGGTCCTGGATTGCAGGAAGCTTGGCCTCAGTGATGTACTGGGCTACACGCACTACCCTCTGTAGTGGCTTGTGGTCAGATGCAGAGAGTTGCAATACCAGGCGGTGATCCAACCAGTCAGGATGCTCTCTATCCAATACTACTAATAATATGCATATATTAGCATCTGGGACAGAGTAGGAGGCAGTTCACTATTCATCCAAAAGTGAAAATGCTGCCCCCTATCCCAAGGGGTTAACTTGTTCACGGTACAGGTTCCCCAAGGGCACCACACCTCCCCCCGCTCAACTCAAAAAGTGGCGCACAGAATGCAAAAATATTCTTAGAAATATTTAACCTCCACACATTAACAAGTCCAATAGCTCAAATGAGAGATAAACACCTTGTTCATCTACCCAGCAAGTCAGATTTCTAAAATGTTTTACAGCGAAAACATAGCACATATTTATGTCAAACCACCACAAAGACACAGACGATATGCAGCCATTTTGTCGAACAAAAGATTCAATCACAAACGCAGGATTAAAAGAAAAATAATTCACTAACCGTTTGAAAATCTTCATCAGACGACAGTAATAGGACATGTTACACAGTACATTTATGTTTTTTTCAATAATATGCAATTTATATCCATAAATCTCCGTTTACATTGACGCCATGTTCAGAAAATCCTCAAAAATGTCCGGAGAAATTATAGATAGCTCTGCCAGATAACAGAAATACACATCATAAACTTTGACTAAATATACATGTTCTAAATATAGTTAGAAAGATACACTGCTTCTTAATGCAACCACTTTGTCACATTTCTTTTTAACGTTAAAGAAATCGCTCACTATTCAATAATCTGAGGCGGCGCTCAGACGTAAGCAATATTTCTCCGCTATGTTGGAGTCAACAGAAATACAAAATTACAACATAAATATTCCCTTACCTTTGATGGTCTTCGATCAGAATGTAGTGGAAGGAGTCATACTTACCCAATACATCGTTTTGTTTCAGTTCGTGTGTAGTTATAGTAGCATATGCTACCCCTTTCAGCTGAAATGCATCCAAAGTGACTTCTGGTCCCGAACAGTTGTGCATCAAAACTTCAAAATTACATATTACATGTCGACTAAACTGGTCAAACTAAGTGCAGAATCAAGCTTTAGGATGTTATAAACGTACAAAACAATTGGCGATTCAACCGGACAAAAGCAATTCTTCTCAGACAATCTGGAACAGAGGAATTACTGTGTACAATTCACGCTCTAACGCGCATGTATTTTCTCGCGACACCCACTATTTTGCCTCCCAAAGGGTCAAAGCTCGCGGGATTTGCACAATTAAACGCTCTACTGAATGAGGACATCTAGTGGAAGACATGGAAAGTGTTTCCAGATCCATAGCTGGTTGGGAAGGGTGGGGGCGATGACGTCAAAGTTGGCCCAACTTTCATGTTTCCAAAACTAGTTTGGGAGATTGGCTGCCCTGTGAGTTCTGCTATACTTACAGACATAATTCAAACGGTTTTAGAAGCTTTAGAGTGTTTTCTATCCAATAATTATTATTATATGCATATATTAGCAATTTTGGACAGATTTCTTTTCAGTTTACTATGGGCACGCAATTCATCCAAAGGGGGCAGTATTGTCCCTAGCCTCCTGTATTGACGCTTTGCTTGTTTGATAGTTCATCTGGGTGCATTGTGGGATTTATTGTAAGCGTTTACGATTTGTGTCCCACTCCTTGAAAGCGGCAGCTCTAGCCTTTAGCTCGATGCGGCTGTTGCCTGTAATCCATGGCTTCTGGATGGGATATGTACGTATGGTCACTGGGGATGATGTCGTTGATGCAGTTATTGATGAAGCCGATGACTGAGGTGGTATACTTCTTAATGCCATTGGATGAATCCCGTAACATATTCCAGTCTGTGCTTGCAAAACGGTCCTGTAGTGTAACATCCGCGTCATCTGACCTTCCGTATTGAGCGAGTCACTGGTACCTCCTGCTTTAGGTTATGCTTGTAAGCAGGAATCAGGAGGATAGCATTATGGTCAGATATTCCAAGTTGAGGGCGGGGGAGAGCTTTCTATGCATCTCTGTGTGTGACGTAAAAGTGATCTAGAGTTATTTTTTCTCTGGTTGAACATGTGACATGCTGGCAAAAAATTTGGTGAAACGGATTTGAGTTTGCCTACATTAAGGTCCCCGGCCACTAGGATTGCCACTTCTGGATGAGCATTTTCTTGTTTGCTTATGGCCTTATAGAGTTGGTTGAGTGTGGTGTTAGTACCAGCATCGGACTGTGGTGGTAAATAGGCGGCTGCGAATAATATAGATGACAACTCTCTTGGTAGCTAGTGTGGTCACCAGCTTATCATAAGGTACTCTACCCCAGGCAAGCAATACCTCAAGACTTCTTTAATATTAGACATCGCGCACCAGCTGTAACATAAGATATTACAGTTCTTAATGTCCTGTTGGTAGGGTAATAGTAGGTCATCCAATTATTGCGTGTTAGCAAGAAGAACGGAAGGCAGTGGGAGTTTACTCGCTCTTCCACGGATTCTCAGTTGGCAGCCCGATCTGTTTCCTCTTTTCCTCCATCTTTTCTTCGCGCAAATGACGGGGATTTGGGCCTGTTCCCGGGAGAGCAGTATGTCTTTCTCGTCGGACTTGCTAAAGGAACATTTTTTTCCAGTTCGTGGTGAGTAATCACTGTTCTGATGTCCAGAAGTTATATTCGTTCATAAGAGACGGTAACAACAACATTATGTACAAAATAAGTAAAATAATAAGTTACAAACAACGCAAAAAAAAAAAAAAGCTCAATTGGTCAGGGGCGTGTCAAACTTTAGCAATCCTCTTCACCGCCATCTTATTACAATGTTAACTACTGTTGAAGTCAGAAGTTTACATAAACTTAGGTTGGAGTCATTAAAATTTCTTGTTAACAAACTATAGTTTTAGCAAGTCTGTTAGGACATTTACTTGGTGTATGACACAAGTAATTTTTCCAACAATTGTTTACAGACAGATATTTCACTTATAATTCACTGTATCACAATTCCAGTTGGTCAGAATTTTACATACACTAAGTTGACTGTGCCTTTAAACAGCTTGGAAAATGCCAGAAAATTATGTCATGGCTTTAGAAGCCTCTGATTGGTTAATTGACATAATTTGAGTCAATTGGAGGTGTACCTGTGGATGTATTTCAAAGCCTACCTTCAAACTTAGTGCCTCTTTGCTTGACATCATGGGAAAATCAAAAGAAATCAGCCAAGACCTCCCCAAAACAAAAAATGTGTAGACCTCCACAAGTCTGGTTCATCCTTGGAAGAAATTTCCAAATGCCTGAAGGTACCACGTTCATCTGTACAAACAATAGTACGCAAGTATAAACACCATGGGACCATGCAGCTGTCATACCGCTCAGGAAGGAGACGCATTCTGTCTCCTAGACATGAACGTTCTTTGGTGCGAAAAGTGCAAATCAATCCCAGAACCATAGCAAAGGACCTTGTGAAGATGCATGAGGAAACAGGTACAAAAGAATCTATATCCACAGTAAAACAAGTCCTATATCGACATAGCCCGAAAGGCCGCTCAGCAAGGAAGAAGCCACTGCTCCAAAACCGCCATAAAAAAGCCAGACTACGGTTTGCAACTGCACATATGGACAAAGATCATACTTTTAGAAGAAATGTCTTCTGGTCTGATGAAACAAAAATTGAACTGTTTGGCCATAATGACCATTGTTATGTTTGGAGGAAAAGGGGGAGGCTTGCAAGCTGTAGAACACCATCCCAACTTAATATATATTGAAGCAACATCTCAAGATATCAGTCAGAAAGTTAATGCTTGGATGCAAATGGGTTTTCCAAATTGACAATGACCCCAAGCATACTTCCAAAGGTGTGGCAAAATGGCATAAGGACAACAAAGTCAAGGTATTGGAATGGCCATCACAAAGCCCTGACCTCAATCCTATAGAAAATTTGTGGGCAGAACTGAAAAAGCGTGTGCGGGCAACGAGACCTACAATCCTGACTCAGTTACACCAGCTCTGTCATGAGGAATGGGCCAGAATTCACCCAACTTATTGTGGGAAGCTTGTGGAAGACTACCACTGACCCAAGTTAAACAATTTATGTAAACTTCTGACCCACTGGGAATGTGACGAAAGAAATATAAGCTGAAATAAATCATTGTCTCTACTATTATTCTGACATTTCACATTCTTAAAATGAAGTGGTGATCCTAAAGACAGGGCATTTTTACTCTGATTAAGTTGTGAATTGTGAAACTGAGTTTAAATGTATTTGGCTAAGGTGTATGTAAACTTCCGACTTCAACAGTATGTCACCAAATGTATATATTACATTACAGTGCCTTGCGAAAGTATTCGGCCCCCTTGAACTTTGCAACCTTTTGCCACATTTCAGGCTTCAAACATAAAGATATAAAACTGTATTTTTTTGTGAAGAATCAACAACAAGTGTGACACATGAAGTGGAACGACATTTATTGGATATTTCAAACTTTTTTAACAAATCAAAAACTAAAAAATTGGGCGTGCAAAATTATTCAGCCCCTTTACTTTCAGTGCAGCAAACTCTCTTCAGAAGTTCAGTGAGGATCTCTGAATGATCCAATGTTGACCTAAATGACTAATGATGATAAATTCAATCC
This sequence comes from Oncorhynchus masou masou, assembly GCF_036934945.1. Taxonomy (NCBI): domain Eukaryota; kingdom Metazoa; phylum Chordata; class Actinopteri; order Salmoniformes; family Salmonidae; genus Oncorhynchus; species Oncorhynchus masou. The sequence continues at coordinate 34,528,517 of NC_088222.1, read as the reverse complement.
ACCTGTGTGTAATCAAGTCTCCGTATAAATGCACCTGCACTGTGATAGTCTCAGAGTTCCGTTAAAAGCGCAGAGAGCATCATGAAGAACAAGGAACACACCAGGCAGGTCCCAGATACTGTTGTGAAGAAGTTTAAAGCCGGATTTGGATACAAAAAGATTTCCCAAGCTTTAAACATCCCAAGGAGCACTGTGAAAGCGATAATATTGAAATGGAAGGAGTATCAGACCACTGCAAATCTACCAAGACCTGACCGTCCCTCTAAACTTTCAGCTCATACAAGGAGAAGACTGATCAGAGATGCAGCCAAGAGGCCCTTGATCACTCTGGATGAACTGCAGAGATCTACAGCTGAGGTGGGAGACTCTGTCCATAGGACAACAATCAGTCGTATATTGCACAAATCTGGCCTTTATGGAAGAGGCAAGAAGAAAGCCATTTCTTAAAGATATCCATAAAAAGTTTCATTTAAAGTTTGCCACAAGCCACCTGGGAGACACACCAAACATGTGGAAGAAGGTGCTCTGGTCAGATGAAACCAAAATTGAACTTTTTGGCAACAATGCAAAACGTTATGTTTGGCGTAAAAGCAACAAAGCCCATAACCCTGAACACACCATCCCCACTGTCAAACATGGTGGTGGCAGCATCATGGTTTGGGCCTGCTTTTCTTCAGCAGGGACAGGGAAGATGGTTAAAATTGATGGGAAGATGGATGGAGCCAAATACAGGACCATTCTGGAAGAAAACCTGATGGAGTCTGCAAAAGACCTGAGACTGGGACGGATATTTGTCTTCCAACAAGACAATGATCCAAAACATAAAGCAAAATCTACAATGGAATGGTTCAAAAATAAACATATCCAGGTGTTAGAATGGCGAAGTCAAAGACCAGACCTGAATCCAATCCAGAATCTGTGGAAAGAACTGAAAACTGCTGTTCACAAATGCTCTCCATCCAACCTCAGAGCTTGAGCTGTTTTGCAAGGAGGAATGGGAAAAAATTTCAGTCTCTCGATGTGCAAAACTGATAGAGACATACCCCAAGCGACTTACAGCTGTAATCGCAGCAAAAGGTGGCGCTACAAAGTATTAACTTAAGGGGGCTGAATAATTTTGCAAGCCCAATTTTTCCGTTTTTGATTTGTTAAAAAAGTTTGAAATATCCAATAAATGTCGTTCCAATTCATGATTGTGTCCCACTTGTTGTTGATTCTTCACAAAAAAAATACAGTTTTATATCTTTATGTTTGAAGCCTGAAATGTGGCAAGAGGTCGCAAAGTTCAAGGGGGCCGAATACTTTCGCAAGGCACTGTATATCATTACTGTGGGCCTATACATGTGTTGTGACTTGTGAGCCTTAATTCCTGGATTCCTTTCCTACTACTCCTCTGCAGTATGTGTTTCCAACACAATCTTTGTGCTTTGTCATGTAAATCAAAACCTATACACACATTACAGCAACATTAGCTTTCCTAACAGGTTAGATACTTGTATGAAGTAGGCTGTAAGAACCAAGTGGGCAAAACCTGGTTTAAAAGACAGTATGTATGTCAGTATGATGCATTTTTATGACGTCTTATTCTGGTTGGAAAATTACTTTTTTATTTGACTTATTATTACTGACCAGAATATGCCGTCTTTTTCTGACCACCATAATAATTGTGACCTCTATCTGACCTGCTGGTCATAATTCTGACCACTATATAATGTGCTATATTATGTAGCCTACTAGTCATAGTTAAGACCTCATCATAACCTGTTATTGACCACCTGACTACAGCTTATTACTTGCACTTTTAGAAAAAAGGGTTCCAAAAGGTTTCTTCGGCTGTCTCCATAGAATAACCATTTTTGGTTCCAAGGAAAAGCCGTTTTGGTTCCACGTAGAACCATTTTGGTTTCCATGTAGAACCCTGTGGAAAGGGTCCTACATAAAACCCAAAAGGGTTCTACCTCAAACCAAATAGGGTTCTCCTATGGGGACAACCGAATAACTCTTTTAGGTTCTAGATAACACTTTTTTCTAAGAGTGACCTGTATAAAGTATTGCAGAGGATGAAGTTGGATATTGAAAACATTGTTTATTGCATTTCTGTTTCCATAGTCACCAAATTCAGTTAATCTGCAACATATTATTTCTTGCCTTTTTAAAATAGATCAAGCAATTGCAAAACAAATCTACATAACAATTTTTTGCACATCCTCATACATTTGTTTCATAATTCACCCACAGACATTACATGCATAGAAAGACTAGGACACAGAGTATAAGTCCCTTGTTTTTATTTTATTTTTATTAATGCAATGATTCTTGGAAAAGCGGGACAATCTCTACTTTTTAAAAATTATTTGTCTCAATATTAACAACATTTGACATATACATTTTGATAGACCAAAGCATGAGCTATCAGACCATTTGAAGAGTGATTAGAAAAGAACAGAGAAGACAAAGCGACTGAACGAAGGTATTTTCACAGACTGAGAGGATTCCATTTTCTTGTGTCCTTAAGCGCCACAGGGTAGTATGCTGACAACTGACACCTCTCCTTTACACCTTCTCAGTTCTGCCTCACACTTTCTCCGCATCTGGGTAGAACTGTCAGCATCATCCTCCATAAGGGCCATCTTGAAGAGTTCTGCGATGGGACAGATCTGCAGTGAAGAGAATAGGCGCATACGATTTTATCAATTTGAGATTTAAATAAAAACTAGAAAATGAGGACATTCCTGAATACATTTTGTGGGCTAAGCTGGCTAAAAGTATTTCCATGGTACTAGTTGAAGAGTTTTGTGTCAGTTCTAGAGCTGTCTTGAAATAAGAGCAACTTGCTCATATACATACTTTGCGTCGTCCTCCACCACGGCGGTCAGGGGCATATTTGAGGACTTTCCTCAAGGCCCCAACATATCAACCTCCTGTGTTTTGTGGCTTTTCATGACACTTACTGTAAGCACAAAAAGAGAATAAAATACATTTACGATTGGAATATTGTGGGCATGCAGGACAAAACGGAACAGTAACGTACAGTAAATATCCTTAACAGTCAGAATCGACAAGAAAATTCTCATTGTGTATGTCAAATGTCTCACTTACTGCTCACTTACTTTCCAATTACAATGGAGCACACACCACACGAGGGGTAGCAAACGCATGTTTGCTCCTCCGTTCCTTCATATTAAAGTGGGAAAATAATGAATTGGTCATTAATCTGCAAAATTTTAAGAAAGGGGATATAGAAATTAGACACTAGTTGGATATTGAAAATGTTTAACCCCTCTCTAAATGATCGATCTCCAAAATCCTAAAGACGTTGTCCCGGACAGAGGTTCCCCCCAATTGAGGACAGCTTGGCATTCTTAAAAAAATACTGTGTAAAGACTGTGCAAAAATTCAAGTGTGTACAGAGCCAGTCTATTTTTTATCTTTCTCTTTTTCAAAAGTTGTGTGTCTTTCATCTCATTCCCGCAACAAACATGAAGACAATGTGCATACCAATTGCTTCCTTTTGTCCTCATTGGTGAGGCGATCCTCCATGACCTCAAACTCACGAAGACCGGCAGCTGGATCTAAAGCTATACTGAACGAAAATATAAATGCAACATGTATTTTGGTCCCATGTTTCATGAGCTTAAATGAAAAATCCCAGAAATTTTCCATACGTGCAAAAGCTTATTTCTCTCAAATTGTGTGCACAAATTTGATTACATCCCAGTTAGTGAGCATTTCTCCTTTGCCAAGATAATCCATCCTTCTGACAGGTGTGGAATATCAAGAAGCTGATTAAATGGCATGATCATTACACACGTGCATCTTGTGCTGGGGATAATAAAAGGCCACTCTAAAATGTCACACAACACAATGCCACAGATATCTCAAGTTATGAGGGAATGTGCAATTGGCATGCTTACTGCAGGAATGTCCACCAGAGCTGTTGCCAAAGAATTGAATGTTAACTTCTTTACCATAATCCCCCTCCAATGTCATTTAAAATAACTTGGCAGTACGTCCAACTGGCCTCACAAGCAGAACACGTGTAACTACGCCAGCCCAGTACCTCCACATCTGGCTTCATCACCTACGGGATTGTCTGGAACCAACCACTTGGAGAGCTGATGAAACTATGGGTTTGCACAACTGAAGAATTTCTGCACAATCTGTCAAAAACCGTCTCCGGGAAGCTCATCTACGTGCTTGTCATCCTCACCAGGGTCTTGGCCTGACAGCAGTTTGGTGTTGTAACCAACTTCTTCAGTGGCCAAATGCTTACCTTCGATGGCAACTGGCATGCTGGAGAAGTGTGTTCTTCATAGATGAATCCCGGTTTCAACTTTACTGGGCAGATGGCAGACAGCGTGTATGGCATTGTGGGCGAGCAGTTTGCTGATGTCAACGTTGTGAACAGAGCCCCGTGGTGGTGGGGTTATGGTATGGGCAGGCATGAGCTATGGATAAAGAACACAATTGCATTTTATCGATGGCCCATTGTTGTGCCATTGTGCCATTCATCCGCCACCATCACCTCACGTTTCAGCATGCTAATGCAGGCGCCATTTTGCAAGGATCTGTACACAATTCCTGGAAGCTGAAAATGTCTCTGTTCTTCCATGGCCTGTATACTAACCAGACATCACCCATTGAGCATGTTTGGGGTGCTCTTGATTGATGTGTACGACAGTGTGATCCAGTTCCCGCCAATATCCAGCAACTTTGCACAGCCATTGAAGAGTGGGGCAACATTCCACAGGCCACAATCAACAGTCTCATCAACTTTCTGTGTTGCGCTGCATGAGACAAATGGTGGTCACACCAGATACTGACTGGTTTTCTGATCCACGCCCCTAACTTTTTAAAAAGGTATTTGTGACCAATAGATGCATATCTGTATTCCCAGTCATGTGAAATCCATAGATTAGAGCCTAATGAATTAATTTAAATTGACTGATTTCCTTATATGAACTGTAACTCAATAAAATCTTAGAAACTTGCATTTTATATTTTTGTTCAGTGTAAATCTGTGTACCTGTAGTTGTTTCTCTGTACTCTAACTGTTAAATTCTGTTTCTTAAGTTGGTCAATAAATACAGGACCCTTTTCTGAAACCCTTACAACAACAAAAAAATCAGGAGAAGATTTAAATATGCAGTTCTTACTTTCAGTAGACAATAGAATGTTGCCTCTGAGCGGAGAAGACGACCTGCAACAATTATTCGCCCATCAGAAAATGTGTTTTTGTTTTGATAGACCTATGATCCCAGCGTCTCATGAAACGTTTGTGGTGCAGGAATAATTGCACTGGGGAACATACAGTATACCGTGTGGAGGCCTATTTCCATTCATTATGTGTGTTATATTTGCTAAGCATCTCTTCTTCCATTATTTTGGATATCTTTCTATGCTCATGCGTGTCCCCAAAGGCAAGACCTGAATTATTGCATTTTGACAGGAAATGTATTTTGACTGAACCGAAATTGATAGCCGAAATGTATGTGGACCTAAACGTGAGTTTTTCTTTTGCCACATTTAAAATGTACTTGTGAAGAGGCAACTCTGGGATGCTGGCCTTCTAGGCAGAGTTCTTCTGTCCAGTGTCTGTGTTCTTTTGCCCATCTTAATCTTTTATTTTTATTGGCCAGTCTGAGATATGGCTTTGTCTTTGCAACTCTGCCTAGAAGGTCAGCATCCTGGAGTCGCCTCTTCACTGTTGACGTTGAGACTGGTGTTTTGCAGGTACTATTTAATGAAGCTGCCAGTTGAGGACTTGTGAGGTGTCTGTTTCTCAAACTAGACACACTAATATACTTGTCCTCTTGCTCAGTTGTGCACCAGGGCCTCCCACTCCTCTTTCTAGTCTGGTTAGAGACAGTTTGCGCTGTCCTGTGAAGGGAGTAGTACACAGCGTTGTACGAGATCTTCTGTTTCTTGGCAATTTCTCGCATGGAATAGCCTTCATTTCTCAGAACAAGAATAGACTGACAAGTTTCAGAAGAAAGCTCTTGGTTTCTGTCCATTTTTAGCCTGTAATCGAACCCACAAATGCAGACGCTCCAGATACTCAACTAGTCTAAAGAAGGCCAGTTTTATTGCTTCTTTAATCAGGACAACAGTTTTCAGCTGTGCTAACATGCTTGCAAAAGGGTTTTCTAATGATCAATTAGTCTTTTAAAATGGTAAACTTTGATTAGCTAACACAACGTGCCATTGGAAAACAGGTGGGATGGTTGCTGATAATGGGCCTATTTAGATGTTCCATAAAAAAATCTGCCATTTCCAGCTACAGTAGTCATTTACAACATTAACAATGTCTACACTGTATTTCGGATCAATTTGATGTTATTTTAATGGACAAAAAATGTGTTTCTCTTTCAAAAACAAGGACATTTCTAAGTGACCCCAAACTTTTGAACGGTAGTGTATGTTGTAGCTTAGAGCCTATTTCAAATCATCTGAGGGTTTTAGTGTTGTGCCCGCCATCAGTTGAGACACTGCATACTCTTAAATACAGGGTGGGTGTCATGTTTTGGCTGATAAATGTACAAAAATGGGAATAAAATTGAAATATCAACTTTCAAATGGTACCACAAAGATGGATGGAAGTCCACAGATCAGAGAATGTTGACTTGAATGGGTATGTCTATTGTTTTAAATTATGCTGTCAATCTTTCATAGGAGACCTATTGAAGTAAGGGAGATATATAGATAATGGAATACACATTCCCATATGTCGTTCGAAGGTGTGTGTACCGGCGGCCATTTTGTGGTAGTAAAACGTTCAACTAAATTTCAATGGTGTTCCAGCTAAATTGCGGTGGTTTGAAGGGATAGGTAAATTCTATGATTGAAATGACACCCACCCTGTATTCAAGAGTATGCTGTGTCTCAACTGATGGTGACACAACATAAACACCTCAAATTATGTAAACTAGAGTCTAATATGCAAAAATGTTTTTTGGGGGAGTTTACGTGTTTTAAGATTATTAACGTTAAAGGCTAAAAAAAAAAAACATTTAGTCTGACAACCCTTTGTGAAAGCTTTTAAATTATATCAAACTCAACCGTTAATCTTTCCAATGATGAAGACATGGATGTCTCATGGTAGGGTGAGGTATGCAAAATGTGTCAACTTTGAGCACCTCTATCTCCTGAATGTTTTGGCATTTTGGTCTAAAAAGTAACTTTTTGAGCACTTCTACCATGGGAAAAGGCGCAACGCTTCCTCACCATTAACATGCATTGTTTTATTTAAGCATGGTTAAAAGATTAAAGTTTCAGCTTTCGATGGGGCTTCATCAGAATCTTTTCCTTTTTCAATGATTACATTTTTTGGGTACACCTCGACTCACGTTGGTTGAGCACCCTCCACTTCTTTCCACTTCTACCATGGGCAAACATGTATGGTGTTTTAGGTTCAAATCAAAAGGGGTGCGGTCAAAAAGTGATTGAAATCAAATGGAACGACCCGATAGCGTTGCACTCTTTCTCCAGTGGGCTTTGTATAAGTGCAGGGTAAATAATTTGTCTACACAAGAGAGACATTACTGATAGTATTCTATCTTAATACTTTACTGGAGAAGTTACTTCTCAATACCACTCAGTCACTATGTATCCCCACAGTTCCCACAGTTCATAGCCTACATTCCCTACAGAGTAATGTTTTTCTCCCCACGCCAAACCCTTTTTGGTTTCAATTTGAGAGGGAATTGCACAGCATCAATATGCAAAGGCAGCTCTCTAGTCTCAAATGCATTCAGAAAGGTGTTCTGTTCTCATTCATTGAACCAGACCATTGAAATCAAGATGTTCCACCTGCACATACAGCTGCAGCAGCTGTCCTTTACAAGTGAACTATCTGAGGCAGGCGTAAGGTGTTCTATAAAGCCTGCTGCCTAGTGCCTATTGATAGAGGAAAAGGGAGGAGGCTTGAGCTAGCAGTTGTGTATAACAACGAACACTCTGAGAAATTACAAAATGATTAAGCTCTATCTCTCAAACCCTGATCCCACTGCACTAAACTGCAGTGTAATCGTTCCCTTCTCTTCTTTCCCCACCCCGATTCAATATTACTCAATGACTGCACCGCCAACTGACACTGTAAAACCAAATTACTTGTTCATTGTGTTGTAGGCTTTTCATCCGAACACACACGCTAAGCTTCATTTGGTCGAATCTTTTCCAATAGGCCCTGTACAATCAAAGGAAATCGATTGCGAGGTGAAATTCACAGCCCTTTCTCTCAATGAAGACTTTGGGCTAATGTCCTTCTCCAGCGCCTCATTTGAGTTTTCCCATTTAGCACAGAGTATTATTGTAAGGGGTAAAAAGCAATCAGTGTAACCTATAGTACTGAATAATTGAAGGAGAATATATACTGAACAAAAAATATAAACAACATCCCAATGCTGGATAATCAACAATTTATAAGCAACCATTAACTATTTTACTGAGTTACAGTTCATGTAAGGAAATCAGTCAATTGAAATAAATAAATTTGGCCCTAATCTATGGATTTCACATGACTGGGAATACAGATATGCATCTGTTGGACACAGATACCGTAAAAAAAAGGTAGGGGGCGTGGATCATATAACCAGTCAGTATCTGGTGCGACCAGCATTTGCCTCATGCAGCGTGACACATCTCCTTGGCATAGAGTTGATCAGGCTGTTGAGTGTGACCTGTGGAATGTTGTCCTGCTCCTCTTCAGTGGCTCTGCGGAGTTGCTGGATATTGGCGGGAACTGGAACATGCTCTGGATTGACGTGTACGTCAGCATCTCAAACATGCTTAATGGATGACATACTTGGTGAGTGTGCAGGCCACTAGGAACTGAGACATTTTCACCTTCCAGTTATTGTGCCATGGTGTTGTGCATTATCATGCTGAACTATGAGATGATGGTGGCGGATAAATGGCATGACAATGGGCCTCAGAAGTTTGTCACGGTATCTCTGTGAATTCAAATTGCCATCGATTTAAAATGGAATTGTGTTAGTTTGTTGTCCATAGCTTATGTTTGCCCATACCTTAACCCCACTGCCACAATGGGGCACTCTGTTCACAACGTTGACATCAGTAAACCGCTCACCCACACGACACCATACACGTGATCTGCGGTTGTGAGGCCAGTTGGACGTACTGCCAAATTCTCTAAAACAATGTTGGAGAAGGCAATAAATGATATGGCAACAGCTCTGGTGGACATTCCTGCTGTCAGCATGCCAATTGCATGCTCCCTCAACTTGAGACATCTGTGGCATTGTGTTGTGTGACATTTTAGAGTGGCCTTTTATTATCCCCAGCACAAGATGCACCTGTGTAATGATCATGCCATTTAATCAGCTTCTTGATATTCCACACCTGTCAGAAGGATGGATTATCTTGGCAAAGGAGAACTGACAGGGATATAAACACATTTGTGTACACAATTTGAGCGAAATGGACAATTTCTAGTATCTTTTATTTCAGCTCATGAAACATGGGACCAACACTTTATACATGTTGCGTTTATATTTGGTCAGTGTATATGCTCATGCATTTTTTCAGTTATGTGTCATTGAAATCAGAACATGTGGCTATAGGTCTAGCATGGGATTTATTTTCTACATCTTGCTTGATTGAGTAGAAAACAATGTCAATGGAATCAGCATTTAGTTTAGCAAGAGACCTATCGCTTTCCCGTTGGGGCTTTACCCCTTCAATTATCTTCAAAGCCATCACTCACTCTGCTGTTGCAACAAATACTGCGAAGTCCCTGTGAGCTGATTCCTACTTTATAACTTTTTTTTTTTTTTTTACACACACAAATTGCCAAACATTTCTCCTGAAAGACTTACGGGTCAGAATAACTCCAGTAACTTGGTACTGCTTGAGCATTTACAGGTGGTAAATGTGGGGATCAGGATGCTCATGTTCATGCAGTGGACTCCAGTCAGTAGGCTGTGATACTATTGTCACTACTGGTGAGTGAGCTCTCTTCATCAGATTGGCGTGTGTTGTGAAGGGCATAGTTTATTGGCATGTTGTATACAGTACTTTGTAACTTACTCAATATTACAGAACTGTTTTAAGGTCAACAACAAACTGTGAAAGGCTCAAATGGAAAATACAATATTATGATTAACATATTATTAACTGCTACGGGATCGGTGTCCCTATACCGGGATGGTTGAGCTAATGTGAGCTAATGTGATTAGCATAATGTTGTAAGTAACGGCTAACTTTCCAGGACATAGACATGTCTTTATATGGGTAGAAAGCTTAAATTCTTGTTAATACAACTGCACTGTTCAATTTACAGCTCTAATTTGTCATCTTGAGAGTCCCAGAGATAAAATGTAACATAGTTTTGTTTGATAAAATTACATTTTATATACTAATGTCTACAGTTTTAACCCTTGCTCCTTCTGGCTCCACACCCCCCCGGCCATCTAGATGTGTGAAAGTTAGTGTATAAGCTAATGATCCATCATTTTACTTTCCTGGGAGTGTAAATGTTGTATTACCATATCATTTCTGTTTGTTCTCTGTGGTTATGTACTAGAAAATGTATCAATTGACCAATTCGGCACATTTGGGCAGACTTACAAAATATTGCCCAGTATTGCAATGATTCACTGGATCAATCTGAAACTTTACACACACACACACTGCTGCCATCTAGTGGCCAAAATCTAAATTGTGCCCAAACTGCAATATTATATTATGGCCTTTCTCTTGCATTTCAAAGATGATAAAAAAGGAAAACGCATGTTTTTTGATTTGTATTATCTTTTACCAGATGTGTTATATTCTCCTACATTAATTTCAGATTTACACACACTTCAAATAGTTTCCTTTCAAATGGTATCAAGCATATGCATATCCTTAATTCAGGTCCGGAGCTACAGGCAGTTAGATTTGGGTATGTCATTATAGGCGAAAATTGATAAAGGGTCCGATCCTTAAGAGGTTTTAACGGCTATTTACATTTACGAAAAGCTTAGAATAGATTGATCTCAACCTCCTGTTGAGAGGAAAGGATTGAAATACTCATGGCAACAAACAGGTATCTCCACTTATCTAAAATGTAACCTATAAGATGGTGTATTTAAGGATAGCTATATAAGTCAGTGAGAGTAAGAAGAGATTTTTTTCCTTCAAGTGATTGAAACACTACCGCCGATAATAGTGTCTGTCTGGCTTCCAGAATTCAAACAATGGATTTTCCTAGAAACTGTTGTCTCAGAGCTGGTGTCTGATAGAGGGTCTGAGAGAGAGCAGGTATGGGGGAAATTGATTAGCACTTCATTGTGGAGAAGAACGTGAAAATGAATGTATCGACATATGGTTGGTTGGTCTGCTGTGTTTCTACAGAAACGTCAATTCCAAGAATGAAGACACACAAGTATCAAGCGAGCTTACAGTGTATATTGTGTTTGAATGGATGGATGCAGCTGCTAGTTTCAAAGAGAAAATATCTTGAGAGAGGCTATCAACACGACCGGATCTTCTTGTACTTGACGATGGCACGCTTCCAGATATTTCCCTCTTGTGACAAATACAACTTTTTCAAGCCTTCAATTAATTTGCCACCTTCCTAAGCTGCATTCTTTTCTCCTGGCAGTTACGGCAGATATTCATTTAGCTGCATTTGTAACCTGTCACAGATTGATGTATGATATATATTAACCCTTTACACTTGTGGGAATTTGCCTCTATGGATAGGGTTAAATGTTTCTTACAGTAGAAATATGAAATGCATATGCATAACCATGGTAGCAATTATTAGACCAAAGGTGAGGACACAACAGTTCACCTGACACGACTGAATCCAAATATTACACAATTTACTTTTGATGATAACGAAATCTGAAAATACTCTGGATACATTTGGTAACACCAAAATAATATTCCTGGATAATGTATGCTAACTTCAAAATAAGTTTTTTTTTTTTTTTTTTTTTTACAAGGGTTTGAGTGAGTGGACTAACCTCTGCAAAGTGTGCATAGTTCGTTCCTAAGTAATTTCAATGCACTTTTATGACTCAAAGAAGAGTCTTCAACTATAAGGTGATTATATTTTATTTTTTGCTCTCCTAGCTGTGGCGTTGAGGAAATAGAGCAAGTGTAACCGATGTGAAATGGCTAGCTAGTTAGCGGGGTGCACGCTAATAGTCACTCGCTCTGAGACCTCGAAGTAGTTGTTCCCCTTGCTCTGCAAGGGCCGCGGCTTTTGTGGAGAGATGTGAAACAATGCTTCGAGGGTGGCTGTTGTCTATGTGTGCAGAGAGTCCCTGGTTCGAGCCCAGGTAGGGGCGAGGAAAGGGACGGAAGCTATACTGTTACATTGCAATGTAGGTAGCAGAGAGAACAGTCCATGACTAGGGTGGCTGGAGTCATTGACAATTGTTAGGGCCTTCCTCTGACACCACCTGGTCTAGAGCTCCTGGATGGCAGGAAGCTTGGCCCCAGTGATGTACTGGGCCGTACGCACTACCCTCTGTAGTGTTTTGTGGTCGGAGGCCGAGCAGTTGCCATACCAGGGAGGGATGCAACCCATCAAGATGCTCTCGATGGTGCAGCTGTAGAACCTTTTGAGGATATGAGGACCCATGCCAAATCTTTTCAGGTCTCCTGAGGGTTTTGTCGTGCCCTCATCACGACGGTCTTGGTATGCTTGGGCCATGTTAGTTTGGTGATGTGAACGCCAAGGAACTTGAAGCTCTCAACCTGCTCCACTACAGCTCCGCTGATGAGAATGGGGGTGTGCTCGGTCCTCCGTTTCCTATAGTCCACAATCATCTCCTTTGCTTGATCATGTTGAGGGAGAGGTTGTTGTCCTTGCACCACATGGTCAGGTCTCCTCCCTATAGGCTGTATCGTCATTGTCGTGATCAGGCCTACTGTTGTCATCGCCAAACTTAATGATGGTGTTGGAGTCGTGCCTGGCCGTGCAGTCATGAGTAAACAGGGAGTACAGTAGGGGACTGAGAACGCACCCCTGAGGGGCCCCCGTGTTGAGGATCAGCGTGGCGGATGTGTTGTTACCTACCCTTACCACCTGGGGGCAGCCTGTCAGGATGTCCAGGATCCATTTGCAGAGGGAGGTGTTAAGTCCCAGGGTCCTTCGCTTAGTGATGAGTTTGAGGGCACTATGGTGTTGAAAGCTGAGCTGTAGACAATGAATAGCATTCTCACATAGGTGTTCCTTTTGTCCAGGTGTGAAAGGGCAGAGTAAAGTGCAATAGAGATTGCATCATCTGTGGATTTGTTGGGGCAGTATGCAAATTGGAGTGGGTCTAGGGTTTCTGGGATAATAGTGTTGATGTAAGCTATGACCAGCCTTTCAAAGCACTTCGTGGCTACAGACGTGAGTGCTACGGTCCGTTAGTCATTTATGCAGGTTACCGAGTGTTCTCGGGCACAGGGACTATGGTGGTCTGCTTGAAACATGTTTGTATTACTGACTCGGACAGGGAGAGGTTGAAAATGTCAGTGAAGACACTTGCCAGTTGGTCAGTACATGTCCTGGTAATCCGTCTGGCCTTGAGGCCTTGTGAATGTTGACCTGTTTAAAGGTCTTACTCACATCGGCTGTGGAGAGTCATCCGGAACAGCTGATACTCTCATGTAGGGCTGAGCGGCATACCGTATTTTATGATATACCGGTATTGGTGCAGGGGACCGGTTTGGGTTTTTACTTTACCTTCTATACCAGTATTTGAATGTTTGGTTTCTTAAATGTGATACACCGTGTGTAATGTCAATTTTTATAGGTTACTTCCATACTTGAGTCATCTCTCTCTGCTCTTTCTCTCTGTGCCACTTTCCACACAGACCTAGCCACGCCCCCTTTCACTCAAGGAGCACATTTGATGTTCCTCAACGACGAGTCACTTGCGTTCAGTCTACATGGTCAATGGAGCACATGTAACAATATTGATGACAACAATTCTGTTTTCACTTTGCTTTTTAATATAAATCCACTAGCGTTCTATAATGACAATATTAGTTTGTGTTTCTTACATCAGCAAACAGCTAGTTTGTCTTTTCTTACATGCTGACCAGACCGGACATGTCGCGTTGCAAAATACATTTGGAAATTCATGTTATTCCACACTGCTCGCGAGCGCCAACAAGCGTCTGCATTGCCAAGGGCTAAAATTGAAGTTATTCCTTTTTCTGCCGCAGATCGCTCTGCAAGTCCTGCGTCTCCCATCTCCTCATTTGTTTATAGAAGCGGGTACCCACGTGCCATCTCCTCATGTCTTCCCTGTAACGCACAGCGTTGAGATTGCCTGCAATGACAACATGCTCAGTCCGATGATGCTGTGACACACCGCCCCAGACCATGACGGACCCTCCACTTCCAAATCGATCCTGCTCCAGAGTACAGGCCTCGGTGTAATGCTCATTCTTTCGATGATAAACGCGAATCTGACCCTCACCCCTGTTGAGACAAAACCATGACTCATCAGTGAAGAGCACATTTTGCCAGTCCTGTCTGGTCCAGTGACGGTGGGTTTGTGCCCATAGGGGACGTTGTTGCCGGTGATGTCTGGTGAGGACCTACCTTACAACAGTGCTACAAGCTCTCAGTCAATCCTCTCTCATCCTATATGTGGACAGTCTGAGCACTAATGGAGGGATTGTGTGTTGCTGGTGTAACTCGGGCAGTTATTGTTGCGATCATGTACCTGTACCGCAGGTGTTGTTACATGTGGTCTGCCACTGTGAGGATGATCAGCTGTCCGTCCTGTCTCCCTGTAGCGCTGTCTTAGGTGTCTCACAGTAGGGTCATTGCAATTTATTGCCCTGGCCACATCTGCAGTCCTCATGCCTCTTTGCAGCATGCCTAAGGCACGTTAACGCAGATGAATAGGGACACTGGTCATCTTTCTTTTGGTGTTTTTCTGAGTCAGTAGAAAGGCCTTAATTGCTGTTAGTGTCTTAATGACTGTTCCACAGGTGCATGTTCATTAATTGTTTATGGTTCATTGAACAAGCATGAGAAGCAGTGTTTAAACCCTTTACAATGAAGATCTGTGAAGTTATTTGGATTTTACGAATTATCTTTGAAAAACTGGGTCCTGAAAAAAGGATGTTTCTTTTTTAGCTGAGTTTAGTATTTTACTGGCTGACTTTTGCATTTACTTGAGTAATTTTCTGTTAACTTATCTTTACTTTTACTCAAGTATGACAATTGGGTACTTTTTCCACCACTGCAATTGAGTGCAGGAAATGCAGAAATGATAAAAGTGCTGCAACTTGTTTTGGTTGAAGTTGAATTGAACAGTATAAAACAATCAGAATGAAGAAAGACTAATTTGAAATCACTTAGGGAATGTATGTGTTGCCACGCTAGGATCACTCACTACTCATAAAGCAAATGTGGAACTTTTATTATTAAAAAACTAAAAATACCGTCAAATACCGTCATACCGTCCAATATAAAAAAAGACTGTGGTATTATAGTTTGGTCAAAATGGTCTAGCCCTACTCTCATGCATGTTTCGGTGTTACTTGCCTCGAAGCGAGCAAGTTCGTCCAATTTATTTTCCAGTGATTGTACGTCGGCCAATAGGACCGATGGCAAACGCAGATTAATGACGGGGATGAGGGCCTGTTCAGGTGTCTGGAGTAAATCTCCCTCGTCTGACTCATTAAAGATAAATTCTTCATCCAATTCAAGGTGAGTAATTGCTGTTCTGATGTCCAGAAGCTCTTTTCAGTCATATGAGACGGTAGCAGCAACGTTGTGTACAAAATAAGTTACAATGTGAAAAAAAATAGCAATGTTGGTTAAGAGCCAATATAACGGTAGCCATCCTCTCCAGCGTCATTACAATTGTAGTTAACCACAGTCAATGTTTGCACTCATGTTTTAATGCACTGGGAAGGAACAGCTCATGACTGGATGGTTGTGTGGGGGAGGCTAAGACCCCGGCTGGTGATCAGATAGAGCTGCAATCTCCGTTATAGTGCCCAGGGACGGACTGGGATCAGAAATCGGCCTTGGCATTTCTAACACAGCGGCTAATTCTTTTGAACAGCCCAGTAGGGACATTGCAATTTATTGCCCTGGCCACACTGGGTTAAAGTTGGAGCAGCCCATCTGGCATTTTCCAGAACTGCACTATGGCCAGTCCGTTTCTGTAGTGCAGATACCCCCTCCTCTACTCTTCCAGCAGCTGTTAGCAGACACACCTTGATGCTTTTTGTTGTTTTTAATTGAAAACGCTAAGATGTTAGAGTTGAATCCACACTAGATATTTTGCTAGGCCCATTGAAATGAACCCTAAAGAGCTCAGTGGCTATAGAGATAGTCTGGGTCTTTGGAGCTTTAAAAAGCCTTTTTAGTTATATTTTGAAGGCCATTTGAATTGTTTCGAGAATGGATGTGTCATTCACTTAGCATCTAGCCTACAAAGAGCTGAGGTCTTTCGGATCTATGCAGATGGAATAGGTACAGTATGTTTCTTACAATAACCTTAAAGTAAAGTCAGTTCAGTTTGTGTACAAGATGAAGACGAGACAGAAACCATTCTATGCCTTTGCTTTCAAGTCATCCCAAGTATTTTCAGTATAATACTCCACCTAATAGAAAAGTGCTTCTTTCAATTCATGAGGTCGCTTATCTTTGCTGAGCGTGTCAACTAAATGTCAAGGTTGCCATTTAGTTTTTTTCATGCACAAAAACATAGTAAACCAACAGAATGCAACCTTTCCTCTCCCAGCTGCATATAAGGCTCAGCCAACCTGGCAACCTGGCAAACAGTCACAATACAAGCAGAGAGCATGTCAGGACCCAGACCAGCAAGGCCGCACTGCTGAATGTATTAGTTTGCAGACAGACAATGTATTCCAAAAGACTGGATACTACTGGAGATGAAACGGACTATATGAAAGGCAGCTACAGAAGTGAACTCCAATGTCCTCCAGCAGCTTATGTCGCTAGCAAGGCAAAAAAATTGTCTGAGTAAATGTAAAACAACAAACTGTTTTCCTCAAGCGGATTTTGCCGCCATCTTATGCCACAACCAGAACTGGTAAAGAACACTGGAGTAATGGGTGTTGCATCAGCTTCTAAAATGTATATCTCTCAGACACTCGTTAATGCACTCCTCAGCTGGGAGAAAATATATAATGCTGCCACATCTTAACTGGCTGCATTAGCACAGACTGTAAATATAATTGGCCTGCCTAAGTTGGTTTATAATAATACATTTCATAGGTCTGAATGTCACCATCTCCTGGAGACCAGGCCATTTTTCATTATCAATTGTCTGATGGGCCTTGGAGAAAGGGATGGAGAGGAATGGAGAAAAAAAGACAAATGTTTGCCGAGGCTGATTGTCAAATGGCATCCCTGAAGTAGGGCCTTGTCTAGACTCAGGGTGAACCACTCCTTCTTTTGTGTGTAATTGCCCCCATGATGATGCATTTCAGCAGATTGTTTTCTGCACTTGCGAGAACAAGACCCTTTTTCCTGGCCTGCTTGGTTGAACAGTGCATACAAATTGTATGTCTGGCTTGGCTTGCCTGAGGGTGTGTGTGTGTGTGTGTACGTCTCACGGGTCATGGACAAGCCCCTGTTGAGTTTCCCACCTGGAGCTTTGGGCTTCTCCCCTTTGATGCCCTATCGCTCTCCTTTTTATTCCAAGCTCAACCCTGCACTGAGGTTATTTTCATTGCTTTTGAGTTACATGTAGTTATCTAGTTAATCTTTTTGATAGATTGCTGAAAATGACATAGCACATACCATATCCATCCTGTCCCATAATCCTTAGGATAAACGGTTGGATTGGATTCTGATTGTAATTTTGACATGACAGTAGGACCTTAAAAATTAGAACAAAAAAAAATTAGAACAAAATGCAGTTTTTAATAAAACAATTTTTTTAACCTTTATTTAACTAGGCAAGTCAGTTAAGAACAAATTCTTATTTATAATGACGGCCTACTAAAAGCCAAAAGGCCTCCTGCGCGGATGGGGGCTGGAATTAGAAAAAAAATAAAAAATAAAAATAGGACCAAACACACATCAAGACAAGAGTGACACCACAACACTATATAAAGGGAGACCTAAGATGTGTACCAAAACATGGTACATACATTATTGGGCACAGACAACAGCACAAAGGGCAAGAAGGTAGAGACAACAATACATCACATGAAGCAGCCACAGTATAGTATTAGACAGTATACAATGTTATTTATGAAGTTACAGTGCATTCTAAACCATTACATATTGCATGAACCCCCTACTCTCTGTGTTGGCCCATGTAAAACATGTTTACTCAAACACACCATCTCTGATTCAATTTCTCCCAGACGGGCAGACTGGGACCTGATATGGGCCCTGGCAACACACCGGTCCATTTTCTTTCCTTGATGCCCCCACACCAGCTAATGTTTTTTCTCGAAGGCCTCCACACGGGCCCATTTTTTTCATTAAGGCCCCCATTATTAGCCAGATAATTATCATTATGCGCAAAAAAGCCAAGTTGAACAGGTCTACTTGGCTAAAAATGGATCAGCCATTCTGACATCTCCCCGAAATGCCAGATAGATAGTCCATCTCTGCACCCACAATATCAAAGATGAAAGCAGGAGGTGAGAAGGGGACAGTAAATAAGACGGCGCTGCCACTTTATTTGAAAAGCAGGATTTCAGTGTCTGCTGCCGGTGAATTCTTTAACAAGCTGAAATGGTGAGGCAGAAGATGTGTATGTGTGTCTGTGTCTGTGTGTGTGTCTCTGATCTAGGTCTGTCATTCATCACATTGCCTTTGTTTTCGTGTGTGTGCGTGTGTCTCTGATGATCTAGGTCTGTCATTCATCACATTGCCTTTGTTTTTAAGGTTTAGTGCATCTTGGATGGTTGCTGTTTATTTCATCACATAAATGCTATGTTCATGGGGCTTGGATACATTATGCATTAGGTACATTTAGGGAGTGTAGTGAGTCCCTGTATTAGGGCTTTGTAATGAGACTTTGTTTGTAATGGGATGAGATTTGCTGGAGACATGTTTTGTGCTGTAATTGAATTGAGGCTCAGAGATGTTTTGTGGGTTTGCAGGACTAAATGGGGAGACTTGTGATGGGTCACGTTTGAGGAGATGTGTGTGTTTTGGGAGTGTGTGTGCGCGGGTGTCCTCCAAAAAGCCTACTGTTTTCAATATGTGCTTTTTGGCTCATGTACCTTCTGCTGGGAAAAATAGAAACTCAGGATAACTACATCATTGCAGCTGGATGAGCACATCTCACTCACTCGTCTCAAGTTTTTTAGACACCATTACAACAGTCACACAGGCTTGTTTTGTGATGTTGTTTTTTTACACTAACATAAACACACAGTGATATGAATTACATTTTTTGTTCCCTCTAAAAAACACATTATGACCGAGTTTAGCATTCTGTTGTTTCCCTCATGTTTTTTGGTGGTTATTCAATTCTCAAGTCCATTATTGCTGTGTGTGTGTGTGACTTGTGTGCGTGCATGCGTGTTTCTGTGTGAATGGTTTGTACTGCCTTATTACAACACAGTCAGGCTACCTCTGTCAGCAGCACTCTGCGCTACAGCTTCCTCACTGCGACCCTTGGGGCAAACACACACACACACACACACACATGAGTTGTTCCACCTCAAAAAATACAAGAAATAGGATTTTGACACCCACCACCTCAGATTGTTCTGAAATTGAATCTGTAGTTAGAAACAGATGAGTATTTCTGCAACATTATTTTATTGAAAGATCATTTGAAATTAAGCTAATGGATTGCACCCAAGTTGGCCATTAACGTTCAATTCTCTGGCAACAGCTGTGGTGGACATTCCTGCAGTCTGCATGCCAATTTCACGCTCCCTCAAAACTTGAGACATCTGTAGCATTGTGTTGTAATGACAAAACTGTACATTTTAGTGGCCTTTTATTGTCCCCAGCACATGGTGCACCTGTGTAGTGATTATGCTGTTTAATCAGCTTCTTGATATGCCACACATATCAGGTGAATGTATTTTGTGGCCAAAATTTGAGAGAAATACGTTGTTTGTGCGTATGGACAATTTCTTGAATATTTAATTTCAGCTCATGAAACATGCGACCAACACGCATGTTGTGTTTATATTTTTGTTCAGTATATTTCATCAACACAATACACCAGCAAAAATTATAAATGTGTGTGGCAGAAGCAAGCAGGAACAGCGGCATCTAGTGGATATAACCTGGTACTTTCACGTTAATTTATGTGTAAAAATGCAAGTGACTTCAATGGCTAATTTCTCTGAACAGGGGAAGAAGAACATCTGAGAATACATTACATAGTATGAATATATATTACTCCAAGCCGCAGCCGTTATGGTCGGCAAGCTAGAGCCCTATTACTGGAGACCAGCTAGAACACAGCTAACACAACACAGCTAAAACATAACCACAGATCAAAGCAAAGAGACAACAGAGACTTACAGATTGATGGCTGGGGCCCTTCCGACAGTAAAAAAAAAAGTAAAGCGTGCAGACTGAGTTAGCTATCAAAGATGGGGCGAGCCAGGCGCTTCACCGGCAGATGGAGAGTCAAGGAAATCCAATAGATAGATTCCAGATGTCCGTCAATTGGTGCGCTAGCACTAAGTCAAGGTGGGAAAAGTTACACTACTCCCATAGCCGACTTGACAGATAACATGCCGAAAGGTTAACAGAACAAAAAGAACAGATGAGGTACTACAAAATAAGAGCAAGCAGGTATGATTTTCTCTTTCATTTTGAGAAGGCACTAGAGCCTGCTGTGTTAGGGTTCTAATTAAATAACATAGCCACAAAATCTGTGAAGAGCATGCTGAATGGCCGAATGTGCTCCTTATTTATAGTACACTTCCTGTGTTTGGTGGACTGAGCTAACACAACGTGTCATTGGAACACAGGAGTGATGGTTGTTGATAATGGGCCTCTGTACGCCTATGTAGATATTCCATAAAAAACTCTGTCGTTTCCAGCTACGATAGTAATTTACAATGTTAACAATGTCTACACTGTATTTCTGATCTATTTGATGTTATTGTAATGCACAAAAAATGTGCTTTTCTTTCAAAAACAAGGACACTTCTAAGTGAATCATAGCTCATGAAACGTTCCCTAAATGCTTCTCCTCTGATCCTTAATGAAATAAAAAGGCTGTGTGTGAACGCTCACGAAGCTGTCTCCCATGTCATTATAATCTGCTTCATTTGGAGGTGCGAGGTGGATTTAACTGGCTTTTTAGGAGAAGTTTATTGAATTTCACATCGGCTCGGTCAGCTTTACTCACCAATAATCAACTCCCTCTCCCCTCCCTCACTCACTCCCTCCCTCCCTCACTACCTCCTAAAGCAACAACCCACTACTACACCCACATTACCCTCTACTAACCACACTCCCTCCCTCCCTCCCTCCTAAAGCAACAACCCACTACGACACCCACATTACCCTCTACTAACCACACTCCCTCCCTCCACCTTCCCTCCTTCCTTCGACCCCAGGATCATGTCTTATGGTACCTCATCTAGTCAAGAGGCTTGGACATGAATGGCGAGGTGTAATCTAATGAAAGACTATGGATACACACTTTAATCTCTCCCCACTCTCTCTTTCTCTCATCTCTCTCCCCCTCCTCCCTCTCTCACTCTCACTTTCCATGCACACACACATTCTCCTTAAACCACTAACTTAATATTTGTTAGCATTTCTACCGCTAAAGAACATGTTGATAAGATCTTGACGACTGTATTTTAGTGAGTCCGTCATAACCGTACGTAATTCAGAAGGTCAACGAAGTGAAGTGTTTTTTTTTCAGTTTTAATCTCAATTTGCATTTTTGGTAGAACATGAGCTTGTGTTCAGCTGATACAGTTCCATCAAATCAAATGTTTGATGCACCTGTGCGGAAGTTAGAATAGCAATGATCCAGGGTTTTACCAACCCTGGTTGCACAATCGATATGCTGATAGAATTTAGGGAGTCTTGTTTTCAGATTGGCCTTGTTAAAATCCCCAGCTACAATGAATGCAGCCTCGGGATATGTGGTTTCCAGTGTACATAGAGTCAAATGAAGTTCGTTCAGGGCCATCGATGTGTCTGCTTGGGGGGAATATATGCAGCTGTGATTATAAGAGTTTTCGAAGAGAGTTTTCTTGGTAGATAATGCGGTCGACATTTGATTGTGAGGAATTCTAAGTCAGGTGAAATGAAGGACTTGAGTTCCTGTATGTTATTATGATCACACCACGTCTCGTTAATCATAACCTCCCTGTCCTTCTTACCAGAAAGATGCTTGTTTCTGTCGACGCGATGCGTGAAGAAACCAGCTGGCCGTACCGATTCAGAGTCTCGAGTGAGCCGTGTGTGTGTGTGTGTGTGTGTGTATGTGCATGCGTGCGTGGCTGGCTACTACAGTAGAGTTCCATCAGGATGCAAAGCTAGCACAGCTCAGAGATGAAACGATAGCTATCTGTAAGGTTTACAGTCTCACGAGCTGCCTGCCTGCCATGGTAGATTAGCAAGCATAAACTTATTGACTGCCTGCTACTGGAGCTGTAGTGTTAGATGTACAGAGACAACAAACACTGTGTACAGCAGTGTGACATACAGGTCAGCCATCAAAGTAGAATGTTGATATGGGTTGATTTAACTTAAAATATACTGTATACACTACATGACCAAAAGTATGTGGACACCTGCTCGTCGAACATCTCATTCCAAAATGATGGGCATTAATAGGTCAACAGTGAACAGGTGACTCTGGGATGCTGGCCTTCTAGGCAGAGTTGCAACGAAAAAGCCATATATCAGACTGGCCAATAAAAATAAAAGATTAACATGGGCTAAAGAACACAGATGCTGGACAGAGGAACTCTGCCTAGAAGGCCAGCATCCCGGAGTCGCCTCTTCACTGTTGACGTTGAGACTGGATTTTTAGGGAGTCCTCTCTTGGTTTCTTCCTAGGTTCTGGCCTTTCTAGGGAGTTTTTCCTAGCCACCGTGCTTCTACACCTGCATTTCTTGAGGTTTGGGGTTTTAAGCTGGGTTTCTGGGCAGCACTATGTGACATCAACTGATGTAAGAAGGGCTTTATAAATATATTTGATTGATTGATTGATTGTTTTGCGGGTACTATTTAATGAAGCTGCCAACTGAGGACTTGTGAGGCATCTGTTTCTCAAGCTAGACACTCTAATGTACAGTACTTGTCCTCTTGCTCCGTTGTGCACTGGGGCCCCCCACAATTCTTTCTATTCTGGTTAGAGACAGTTTGTGCTGTTCTGTGAATGGAGTAGTACACTGAGTTGTACAAGATCTTCAGTTTCTTGACAATTTCTCGCATGGAATAGCCTTAATTTCTCAGAACAAGAATAGACTGATGAGTTTCAGAAGAAAGTCCTTTGTTTCTGTCCATTTTGAGTCTGTAATCGAACCCACAAATGCTGATGCTTCAGATACTCAACTAGTCTAAAGAAGGCCAGTTGTATTGCTTCTTTAAACAGTTTTCAGCTGTGCTAACATAATTGCAAAAGGGTTTTCTTATGATCAATTACCTTTTAAAATTATCAACTTGGATTAGCTAACACAACATGCCATTGCAACTCAGGAGAGATGGATGTTGATAATGGGCCTCTGTACACCTATGTAGATATTCCATAAAAAATCTGCCGTTTCCAGCATTGTCATTTACAACATTAATCATGTCTACACTGTGTTTCTGATGAATTTGATGTTATTTTAATGGACACAAAATGTGCAAGGACATTTCTAAGTGACCCCAAACTGTTGAACGGTAGTGTATAGGTGGTTGTTATGAAAGTGTATGGATGAGAGAGAGATTGGTTTTACTGGTATAATAACTGATAGCTGAAATAGCTGAAACTCAATCCCACCAAAACAGGTTGAATTTCAGGTGGTCTTTTCAAACGGCTCTTACACTAAATTGGCATCATCATTTTAACTATTTCACAGTATTATTCCAACCTCATAGTGTGGAAATATTAATAAAACACAGCAAAATTACGTTTTTGACTGCGCTGGGCCTTTAATGACTGCATGGGCATTCCTTTTTTTTAATGTTCAAACTTAGTATACCTTTGTCATTTAATGCAGTTTCATATTCTATAAAGCTGTGTAGTAAATGTAAAACAAGCTTGGGCAATCTTGTGCCATTAGTGAACAGATTGGAAGGTGTTTCGTTCCATACCCTCATGGCAATTGACATTCTTCCAGGCATTTGGCATGAGTCCATGGACAGTGAAAGTGATATCACCGTCTACACAGTCTATAAAGTTAATATTATAGATGTGCATGTAGCGTAGTCAGTGAAGTTTATTACGTGTGGTCTATGGTCTGAAGGCCTACATTAAAATACCCCCCACCCATTGATTCCGAGCTGCGCAGCGGTCTAAGGCACTGCATTTCAGTGCAAGAGGCTTCACTATAGTCCCTGGTTCGATTCCAGGCTGTAACACATAGGGCAGCTCACAATTGGCCCAGCGTCGTCTGGGTTTGGCCGGGGTAGGCCGTTATTGTAAATAAGAATTTGTTCTTAACTGACTTGCCTAGTTACATTTTAAAAATTACAATACAAAAATACCTCACCCCCTCACTCTACCTGCCTGCCTGACTCTCTACCTGCCTGCCTGACTCTCTACCTGCCTGCCTGACTCTCTACCTGGCTGTCTATTGCCTGCCTGCCTGCCTGTTGTGGTGCACAGCCGCCTGCCCAGTCAGCCATACTGCTCCTCTCCTCCTTTCTTTCTCTTCTCTCTCTCCCCCGAAAGGAGTCCTGTAAAATGGACCATTGATTGCATCAGGGCGTTCAGAGCGTAATGCATAATATTATTTCTCTCCCCTAAAAAGCAGTAGCTCACTGGAGGGGGAAGGTGGAAAGAGGTTTCGGAAGGGGGGGGGGGATTGACAGCAGTGGCTCACACAGGCTATAGAGCTTTGCCTGCTCTGCTGTACTCTGCCTTGTTCAGCTCTGCTGCACTCTGCCTTGTTCAGCTCTGCTGCACTCTGCCTTGTTCAGCTCAGCTCTGCTGCATTCTGCCTTGTTCAGCTCAGCTCCGCTGCACTCTGCTTTGTTCAGCTCAGCTCTGCTGCACTCTGCCTTGTTCAGCTCAGCTCTGCTGCACTCTGCCTTGTTCAGCTCAGCTCTGCTGCACTCTGCCTTGTTCAGCTCAGCTCTGCTGCACTCTGCCTTGTTCAGCTCTGCTCTGCTGCACTCTGCCTTATTCAGCTCAGCTCTGCTCTGCTGCACTCTGCCTTGTTCAGCTCAGCTCTGCTGCACTCTGCCTTGTTCAGCTCAGCTCTGCTGCACTCTGCCTTGTTCAGCTCAGCTCTGCTGCACTCTGCCTTGTTCAGCTCAGCTCTGCTGCACTCTGCCTTGTTCAGCTCATCTCTGCTGCACTCTGCCTTGTTCAGCTCAGCTCTGCTGCACTCTGCCTTGTACAGCTCAGCTCTGCTGCACTCTGCCGTGTTCAGCTCAGCACTGCTGCACTCTGCTGTGTTCAGCTCAGCTCTGCTGCACTCTGCCGTGTTCAGCTCAGCTCTGCTGCACTCTGCCTTGTTCAGCTCAGCTCTGCTGCACTCTGCCTTGTTCAGCTCAGCTCTGCTGCACTCTGCCTTGTTCAGCTCAGCTCTGCTGCACTCTGCCTTGTTCAGCTCAGCTCTGCTGCACTCTGCCTTGTTCAGCTCAGCTCTGCTGCACTCTGCCGTGTTCAGCTCAGCTCTGCTGCACTCTGCCGTGTTCAGCTCTGCTGTACTCTGCCTTGTTCAGCTCTGCTGTACTCAGCCACAGTCCTGATTAGAAAGCTGCTCCTGCTGCTAATGAATAATTAATCGCCTCTGCTTCCAGTTGTAATTTTGACTTCAACGAACCAAACAATGGGCTCAATCAGACATTTTGGTACCTATTGTATAGGACTATTTGTTTAAGATATGGAAATTGTAGAGATGAGTGTCTTTCTCCCCCTACTGAATAGCTGTTTTTTGTCTTGTCTTGTTTAAAATGCAGTGACTTTCTTGATTTAATGTACAAGGTAGAGATACTGTAGAACTGTCTGCTTTTAAATCAAATTGGTCACATGCACCGAATATAACAGGTTTTGACTTTACTGTGAAATGCTTGCTTATGAGCTCTTTCCCAACAATTAAATAAGATTAATAACACGAGGAATAAAAAATACACAAGAATGACGAATGATTATTCTTGTTATATGGGGCAGACTACTAGGTGTTATACCTGCTAAAGTATTGTCAACATTGTTGAAACCCATCCGTCACCTCTCTCTCCCCCTATCGCTTTCACCGACTTGCCCTCAAGGGGGAACCAGAAGGGTCTCGAGGTCATGTCTAGAAATCTGTTAATTATATGCTCTGTCGAAAGAACCATTCACACACAGTCTCTGCTCTCTGTACATGGCAAGTAAACATTTTCCATATGAAAATCAAACCGTGGTTAGTGTGTTCACAAACATGTTTTAACAAGTGTGCCTGTCAGTCTGTATAAAATGAAGAGAGTAGAGTCCTACCAAAACAAATCTATAAACTTGATTGAGGTACTTTTCAGGGGGGAAAAGCAGCCCTATTAATTACAAATGATGTGGACCAGTGAGGGGTTGTTTCGCTGTCAGAAAGTCATTTGGAGGTTACAGCGTTTTAATGTTCAAATAACCAAACCGTCAATCTCGGGTCTCGACTCCAATTAGGTAAAAGACTCCTTCCAGACTCTGAACAGAGCTAAGATAATCGATTTCTAAGTGAATAAACACATCCCAGTAATGTTTCAGCTTGGCTCTCAGAACAACTCTAAACCTGCATGGACGCGGTCCAATATTATGGCCATTACTCTCCAGCCCAGAATCTATTTGATGTGTAATGAACATCCATCAGAATCTATCAGAAGGAGCACTTGACTTATGACTGGAACTGGCTTCAAGGCTTAACTACTCAGCATACAGTATGTTTCTCCTGGTTGATGAGGGGGAGGCACAGCCAAGAATGTTGTCAACTATTTGCAGTTGAGGAGATTAAAGGTGTTAATAGCTTTGAGTGGGAGTCTTGAGACCGTGCTGCCACGTTAACTGCATCAATGTTGACATGACTTATCTGCGTTCACTCATCATGATCATCATTTCTCTTCCTCTCTTTCTCTTCCCCTATTCTTCATCTCTCTCTCCAGTGAAATCTCATCTTCTCTGCCTGCTGTCTGTCAGTCTAGGCATGTCCCCTGGCAGGTTGATGATGAGGCCAGAGTGACAGTGGTGTGGCTCTCATAGATATGTGTACAGGTCTCATAGAGATGCATATGATAAACATGGGCTTTTGGTCCGTGGCTGTTAGATACAGACAGGCTTGCTGAGAGCTGGTCTTAGGCTGTATTCTGTAGGTATCTGAGGATCAGCTTAGGGAGTATTTACTGGATCAAGATTGAGATGAGGGGGTTGGTTGGAGGATGACTACACACACACACACACACACACACACACACACACACACACACACACACACACACACACACACACACACACACACACACACACACACACACACAAGGAAGCACACAAAATAAAGTGGCATATGTCGCTGAAATGTCATTTTACACATCACAGACTATTTCAGTGCCTCCTGTTGCTTGATCATTCCCCCATACACTCACATCACACACACAACCGCACATGAGGCCTCCCACAGTAAGATCTTATATAGACGACCTGCTCTGCTTCTGTTCAGCAAATCAGATTAAAGGTTAGAATCACATTCTAAATACATCATATAGGTGATACTATGGAGGGATTTAAAATGGAATAAAAGTTTATTGATCGCTTACACAGATTTGCAGGTGCAGCGGAATGCTTGTGTCCCTTGCTCCAACAGTGCAGTAATACCTATTAATCCAAAAAATACACACATAATACAAAAAGTAAAAAGAAAGAAATTGAGAAATATCAGAACGAGCAATGACAGAGTCCGGAATGTAAATGCTCGCCCATGTTGACTCCAATGTTTTCCATAGTTGTGTCAAGTGGGTTGGATGTCCTTTGGGTGGTGGACCATTCTTGATACACATGGGAAACTGTTGAGCGTGAAAAAAACATCAGTGTTGCTGTTTTTGAGACACACCGGTGCGCCTGACACCTACTACCATACCTTGTTCAAAGGCACTTAAATATTTTGTCTTTCCCATTCACCCTCTGAATGGCACACATACACAACCCATGTCTCAATTGTCTCTAGGCTTAAAAGGTATTCTTTAACCTGTCTCCTCCCCTTCATCTACACTAATTTGAAGTGGATTTAACAAGGGACATCAATAAGGGATCATAACTTTCACCTGGATTCACCTGTTCAGTCTATGTCATGGAAGAGCAGGTGTTTTGAATGTTTTGTACAGTTAGTGTATATAGACATGACTAGGGCTGTTGCGGTGACTGTATTACCACCACACCGGCGGTCACTGTTGCGCAACATTTCTATAGGCTATGCAATTGCGTGAGAAAACAAAGTGATGGCCTCTATTAAAAAGAGGAGGATCCCATCAGCTTTCTATAGGCTAGGTCAACGATATTATTTTCTCAACTTACCTAATATTAAGCACATTGCTTATATTTACAACATAGTTTAGCCTACTAGGTTGGCATGAAAATGAGCCTAAATAAAAACACATTTCATACACTTATTATTTAGTGTAAGTAAAGACAAGATTAAATCAAGAATAGTCTGATGGGTGGCAATATTAGCCTATCACTTATGAATTATATATTGTCACTTGTGAATGATAGTCACACACCTCATGTAGCCTAGCCCATAGGCCTATATGTTTTGATAAGGTTTGTCTCATAACTAAAGCGGTCAAATAACTTCTTAAAATTAATTAATTGGCTTTACAAGAGGTGTAGAGCCTAACTGGCATAAATAAGCAGCACGAGTTTGGGGAAGTTTTGGGGTTTTGGGGAAGTCAATCTTAACCTAAAAAAAAATGCACCGTTATAAAAAAAGCATTACATAAATAATCACATTTGCTGTCACTTTTGATAATGGTGTTTTCCCGCTAATGGTACATTTGCGCTTATAGCCTACTTCCGTGTGCACATTGCTGTGCTTATAATGTTAAGAAATAGCCTAATAGTTGATCACATTTTAAGCTAAACGTTCTTATCTGTTGCGTCAGCCTCATTGGGTAAAAACATTTTTTTTATGGTAGTGGTTGTATTCATTTGGGATCTATCGCATTCCACAACT
This sequence comes from Oncorhynchus masou masou, assembly GCF_036934945.1. Taxonomy (NCBI): domain Eukaryota; kingdom Metazoa; phylum Chordata; class Actinopteri; order Salmoniformes; family Salmonidae; genus Oncorhynchus; species Oncorhynchus masou. The sequence continues at coordinate 34,499,273 of NC_088222.1, read as the reverse complement.
GTCCCAGACAATGAATTTGAATAGGTCAACTTTTGTACTATGGGGGGTTGACATAGGCTAGTGCTTTTGCTGTTCGTTAGGCCTACTCATCTTTTTGGCTGGCGAAAAGTAAATGTGGACAGTTCTTCCAATATCTTCAATATGCACCTCAGAATTGGATAAGGACGTGCGCAGTTGCATTCCCGAAGTGTCTGTCTTCACTTGTAGCCTGAGAAAGACCCGATCACTTGATGGAGAGCCAACTGACTGAGAGGTACTTCATAGCGTGCAGCACTCAGGGAGAAGGGAACAACGGCCACTGACCGCAAAAGGCATGGATATTTTTAGGGTGCATTACGGCCACACAAAGGGAATGCCGCCGGGAAATTCGAGGCATTATCAAGTGCTTGTCAAATTGTGAATGAGAGACTGATGAAGTGTGTGTAGCCTGCACAAAAAAAACAAAGCAGAGCTCATACATTTCAAGCAACTTTTTGAAAATCATCATGCAGCCTAACAATGTTTTAAAAATCTAAACATATAGCCCAACGTTTGTAGAACAACTACATATACATGAATAACTCTAAATTAAGCATGTAGGAGTACCTATTTCTTTGTTAACCGCTCAACAATAGCTGCATATGCGCACTCCCTCAAATTGTTTGGAGAAAATATTGTTTATATTTTATTCCGTTTTGTTCATACTATAAAATAATGCCACAGAATTCTAACCAAATCTTGTCTGCTTAATTAACTGGTGTAGCCCACAGCCAGATGGCATAGCCAGGAAAGGACAAGTCCAAGCATGCTATTCTGTTCTTCTGAAATAGACTACATTTTTTTCATATCATGTTTCTTTAAACCTGTCTAAAATAAATAATTGATTTATTGTGAAGGTGTAGGCTAAATTACATGGATTTATTAGACTTTTTAAAATGTAGATGTTCCAAGGGTCTGCAGCAGTGACTTGTACGCTATGTGTGGAAGCTAGGAGATGCTAAATGTGTTTATGTTAATTAACGGTCAATTAATGTGAGACCAATAGTTATTTGCTTGACATTCACCGGCTGATTCAATTTTGTGACCGCCCTAGCCATGACTAGAATACATTATATACCTATAAAGTGGGAAAAACAGTTTGCAAACATTATTAAAGTGACCAGTGTTCAATGACTCTATGTACATAGGGTGGCAGTCTCTAAGGTTCAGGGCAGGGTGCTGGGCGGACGCTGGCTAGTGATGACTGTTTAAAAGTCTGATGGTCTGGAGATAGAAGCTGTTTTTCAGTCTCTCGGTCCCAGCTTTGATGCATCTGTACTGTCTCCGCCTTCTACATGGTAGCGGGTTAAATAGGCTGTGCCTCACTTGGGCTGAGGTCCTTGATGATCTTGGCCTTCCTGTGACACCGGGTGCTGTAGATGTCTTGGAGGGTAAGCATTGTGTCCCCGGTGAGGCGTTGGGCTGACCGCACCACCCTCTGGAGAGCCCTGCGATTGCAGGTGATGCAGTTGCCGTATCAGGTGGAGATATATCGAGAGCATTCTGTCAAGCTATATCTGTACAAGTTCATGAGGGTCTTAGGAGCCAAGACAAATTTCATCAGCCTCTTGAGGTGTTGCGCCCTCTTCATCACGCTGTCGGTATGGAGGGGCAATGTCAGGTCCTCGGTGATGTGCCTGCCGAGGAACTTGAAACTTTTGACCCTCTCCACTGCAGCGTGTCAATGTGGATGTGGGCGTGCTCTCTCTGCTGTCTCCAGTAGTCCACAATCATCTCCTTTGATTTGTTGACATTGAGGGAGTGGTTATTTCCCTGGCACAACTCCATCAGGGCTCTCACCTCCTCCCTTTAGGCGATCTTGTTGTTGTTGGTAATCAGGCCTAGCGCTGCTGTGTCGTCAGCAAACTTGATGATTGAGTTGGAGATGTTCACGACCATGCAGTCAGGGGTGAACAGGGAGTACAGGAGGGGGCTGAGCATGCACCCACATTAGGAAGTCTAGGATCCAGTTGCACAGGGTGGGGTTCAGACCGTGGTCCCTGAGCTTAGTGATGAGCTTGGAGGGCACTATGGTATTGAAGGCTGAGCTGTAGTCGATGAACAGCATTCTTACATAGGCATTTCTCATGTCCAGGTGGGATAGGGCAGTGTGCAGTGCAATGGCGATGGCGTCATCTGTATCACATCCGGCCGTGATTAGGAGTCCCATAAGTTGGCGCACAATTGGCCCAGCATCGTCCAGGTTTGGCCGGGGTAGGCCGTCATTGTAAATAAGAATTTGTTCTTGACTGACTTGACCTGGTTAAATAAAGGTTAAAATAAAAATTATAATGTTTTGAAATTCTGATGGGGAGGTATGCATATTGTAGTTGGTCTAGGGTGTCGGGTAACCTTGTCGTGGTTAAATGGGGGGCCCATGGAATGAATGGAGCTGCCTATGGAAGTTCTAACAAAGGTCAGGGAAGTCTCATTTCTGGTTTAATTTCTGCTGAGTGACCGGCGATCTAATATCTAAAAGTTATTTTTGTCTGTAGGTAATAATACAAGAAACGTTCTGAGCAAATAATGTACAAAATATCAACATAAAATACTGCAATGTTGTCTAGGAGCTGGAAACAGGGTCGACTGTGTATGTCGACGCCATCTACACTACCACATTAATTACCCATTTGGAAGAAGATTGGCAGTTAAAAGGCAAAGCGGTGGCTGGGTTCTAATAGCTGTAGTTACATGGCAATTAAAAGCAGTTTGAAATTCAAACCCTTGCTGTTTGGCCTTGGGATACTAGCTGCTTGTTTCCTTAAAGCTGTGTGTTTCTTTTTTGGCGGGTCTTTTTTGTGCTCTCTTTTTCTCAACCAATTATGATCTTGTCTCATCGCTGCAACTCCCCCAACGGGCTCGGGAGGCAAAGGTCGAGTCATGCGTCCTCCGAAACATGACCCGCCAAACTACGCTTAATCTTAACACCTGACCGCTTAACCCGGAAGCCAGCCGCACCAATGTGTCGGAAGAAACACTGTTCAACTGACGACCGAGCTCAGCCTGCAGGCGCTCGGCCTGCCACAAGGAGTCGCTAGAGCGCGATGAGCCCGGACGATGCTGGGAAAATTGTGCGCTGCCCTTTGGGACTCCCAATCACGGCCGGTTGTGATACAGCCCGGGATTGAACCCGGATCTGTAGTGACAACTCTTGCACTGCGATGCAGTGCCATAGACCGCTTAAGCTGTGTACTTCTATCCCAAGTAAGTGCCAACCCCTCTTTCCCTTTTCCATATGTTAGTGTTATTTCTTAAGGCTTGATTTCTGATGAATAAGAAAAGAAATGACCGAGGCCATGATGCTGAAACCTAACACAAAATACGAAATAAAACACAAAAGAGACGAGCTTATTTTCTTTGAAAACTATCAATTTTTAAATAGCATCTATTTGCAGTGCAAACTGTAGCATTAGACATAGAGAAGGGCCTCTCTATAAATGCATGTGCTCCTATGAGTGACATTTGAAGAGGGTTTGATATTTGAAGAGTCCTTTGAGTGAATGGCTATTGAATGATTATGCTCTGTAGTGTCTGACACGAGAGGGCCAGTTGTAAAGATTGGTGTCACTCACTCCAGAACCAAACTGACAGAATATTTAGCTGTTCTTCAGTACGATTCTGAATCATACAGAAAAGAGCCATCTACAGTGAATTTACAAGACAATAATTTTTTTGTTGGCATTTCTTGAAGATAATGATGTTGCTTGGAGCTGTATGTTTGTGTGTGAGTTTGAGTGTGTACTGTTTGTTGTGTATGTATGTGTCTACAGTTGTGCGTGGATGTGTGTGTGTGTACGCACACTTTTAGTTGACATTTAAATTGTCAAATTTACCAAAGCGAGAGCCTGAAAGGGAGAGATGTTGAATGTGTTTCTTGTCATGCCCCAGTCTTTCATCTGGGGTGTTATGTGGTGAGCTGCTTTGCAAGGGAAATGCATCTGGGCTTGGCAGCAAGATCTGTAAAATATAATCAGAGGGGCTGGAGTTGGAACTAGTTAGTTTGCCTGTAGGACTGCCAGCCCACATTCTGGCTGCTGTCAGATATATCATAAATATTTTCTCTGCCTCTCCCAACATTTCCTATAGACTAGGTTACAGCGCAAAATAGACTCGCTGGTCCATTGTAGTCTGTGGGGGTAGAGTCGTAGTGTCTTAAGTGGTATAGCATTAGAGACTCCATGCGGTTGTGTTAACATGCTATGGCTAAATGGAGATTACAGGCTCTTGTTCAGTGGTTCATTGGAATGCTTATTTGACAGGCAGAATGGTTTCATATGAAATATAATTCAACATTGCTCTACACTGAAGCATGGAATGGGATACTTTCCAGGAGTCTGTTCCTAAAAATGTATTTCTAGCTTCATTACATTTGGCTTGAAGCAGCTTTCTACTCTGTTTCCTGCTTCATATATAGGCGAATGCCATAGGCTCCTTCATACAGCATATAGGCTAATGCCGCCATAACCCATAACCCAGAAGACTCTTCCAGTATGTGTGTGAGCAGTGGAAAGCTTCTATTAAATTAGCCTTGGAGTGCAGTGGAAATGTGAAGAATCCTGCCATGGCTGACTTGCCTTAGATTAGTGCACAGCACAGAGAAGGCTTATGTGTGTTGATGGAATATCGGTATGTATCTCACACATAGTTTGGCTTGTTCATCAGCTGTCTGTATTATTCTAATGCTATGCATATAGGGGATACAGCTTAGTGCATAAATTCAGACAGAAGGATTGTACCAATTGATAATTTACTTGAGAAATCATACAGACCTGAAGATAATGGTTTGGTTTGTCTGTGAGGACAGTACATTAGATAAAACCCTTCCTCAGTCATATTTGTTTAAAGCTGACAGCGTACGTTTGCGGAAATCAGATAATGTGCTTTACACCGGTGAAACTGAGCATTAGTGCTTGGCTGTGCAAAAGGTCTGGCAAAGCGGCGATGACGCTTTTCTCCTAGGATATAAGCAACACACAAGACATTCAACAAACAAAATAACCGTGTAGCTCAAGTTATATTTGTCATGTAGAAAAATATCCACCCCCACTGCACGACCACATTGTTATTTCAGTGTTGAGCTTGTTTTGCTCCCAGAAGTCCATTAAGTCTACTTAAAGAGACTAATAATTACAATCTAATATTCCCCTAAAGACAGGGGACTCAAACAAGCAGATGTAGAATCCTGCTGCATGTGGTCAGGGGTTTAGAAACACTGCTTCAAGCTCTTCCTCACTCAGCACAACATAAGATAAATATATTTATATATTTACTTGGCTGGTGCTTGTATATTCAATTTGTCATGTGTGATGATCGTTTAGGGACAAGCACTGGAAATTAGCGCAAGCTAAGGTGTGATCGTGCAATTCATCTGTAAATTCAATATGTCAATGTTTTGGTATCAGTTCCAATACATAAATGGTTAAATCAAATCAAATCAATCAAATCAAATCAAATTTTATTTGTCACATACACATGGTTAGCAGATGTTAATGCGAGTGTAGCGAAATGCTTGTGCTTCTAGATCCGACAATGCAGTAATAACCAACAAGTAATCTAACTAACAATTCCTAATCTACTGTCTTATACACAGTGTAAGGTGATAAAGAATATGTACATAAGGATATATGAGTGAGTGATGGTACAGAGCAGCATAGGCAAGATACAGTAGATGGTATCGAGTACAGTATATACATGTGAGATGAATATGTAAACAAAGTGGCATAGTTAAAGTGGCTAGTGATACATGTATTACATAAGGATGCAGTCGATGATATAGAGTACAGTATATAGGTATGCATATGAGATGAATAATGTAGGGTAAGTAACATTATATAAGGTAGCATTGTTTAAAGTGGCTAGTGATATATTTACAACATTTCCCATCAATTCCCATTATTAAAGTGGCTGGAGTTGAGTCAGTGACAGTGTGTTGGCAGCAGCCACTCAATGTTAGTGGTGGCTGTTTAACAGTCTGATGGCCTTGAGATAGAAGCTGTTTTTCAGTCTCTTGGTCCCAGCTTTGATGCACCTGTACTGACCTCGCCTTCTGGATGATAGCGGGGTGAACAGGCAGTGGCTCGGGTGGTAGACGTCCTTGATGATCTTTATGGCCTTCCTGTAACATCGGGTGGTGTAGGTGTCCTGGAGGGCAGGTAGTTTGCCCCCGATGATGCGTTGTGCAGACCTCACTACCCTCTGGAGAGCCTTACGGTTGAGGGCGGAGCAGTTGCCGTACCAGGCGGTGATACAGCCCGCCAGGATGCTCTCGATTGTGCCTCTGTAGAAGTTTGTGAGTGCTTTTGGTGACAAGCCAAATTTTTTCAGCCTCCTGAGGTTGAAGAGGCGCTGCTACGCCTTCTTCAAGATGCTGTCTGTGTGAGTGGACCAATTCAGTTTGTCTGTGATGTGTATGCCGAGGAACTTAAAACTTGCTACTCTCTCCACTACTGTTCCATCGATGTGGATAGGGGGGTGTTCCCTCTGCTGTTTCCTGAAGTCCACAATCATCTCCTTAGTTTTGTTGACGTTGAGTGTGAGGTTCTTAAAATGAAATATGACACGATAGGGACCGTGTTTAAAGGACGGTCTGCTCTGTGACACCCGTCTGCAGTCAGGAGAGTGGCATGGTGCCTCATGATCCTTGGCAACTGGCTGCATCACCATGCATCTTCATTAAGCCAGCCAGGAGACCAGTGATACGTCTTCTTGCTCTGGGTTAAGAAACAATTCATCCTTTACTGATCCAGTCACATTAGCTGCCATGTCACCACTCACCAGGCTTAGCGTATACCTGATGCACATTTTCACACAGGGTGAAGTGAGAGAGGGTGAGGCACTCAAGACTTCTAGCTAAATGAGATTGCAGTCAGACCTCAGGCTGTAAACTAAGTAAATGTGTGGCAGCACATCAGATATTTTCCTCCTCCTTTCCTAAATACACCTTTTAGCAACAATCATTGATATTGATGCCTGTCGTTTGAAGCTGGTCTTAAATCACGGCCTGTGGCCGGAGGAAATAGTTATGGGTTGAGAGGCCGGGGCTCTGGCAGTAAGAGCTGAGTTAAGAGCGAACAAGTACCTGTCGCCTTTTAATGATGTGTTGTTTCCATGTGCCACTTGCTCCTGGTAGGTAGGGAGGGAGGGGTGTGTGACAGGGCTGATTGATGAAGTTGCGCTGACCTGTACTTCTGGGCTCAGGCCTCCTACAATGCATTTTAGTTGTGCTTTCACAATCGATGCCTCATTAGAAGCAGTGAGCACTCTCTAGCGCTGGACGGACTTTGGACGGCTTTGTTTTGTTTCTGTGCACTGCGTCATGCATGCAGAACAATTTAGATTGTGAGAAAAACTTTGTTACTCTTATCCAAAGGAATAAGCTATTTTGAGAATGTGGTTCATTCAACTTAACATAGTTAAGTGAATACGTTTTGTTCTAGATTCTTTTATGTGAAAAAGAGGTTTCGACCCCACACAGTTGTCTCTGCACATTCACCATATGTGACAGTCAGTCAGCTTGTTTTCGCCCTAAAGTTCAGGACGTCTCTCCAAATGTATTTATTCTGAAACGTGCCCTTGTCGTAGCACCATTTTTCACACACTGCTTACAAGTGCAGAGTAATCAGGCTGCTCGCAAACTGTGTTCGACAACACCCCCTCCTTTCCCCTCCAGTCCCAGATTCGCCCTCGAAAATGAATGGAAAGGCAAATTAATTTGTGCGCTTCGTTGCTTTTTGTATCGACTCGTTTCCAGTTGGGCTGTGGTCATTAGCAGGAGATAATTTGAGCGGGGGACGCGGCTCAGGGCCCATCAGTCAGACAACGCCAACAAACACATCTCATCTGTTTCCCTGATGAAGTGGAGGATCACTGCAATGGTTTAGCGGGCGTAATCAGGCAAGGGCTGACGAACAACGTTCACATGTGGTCTGGTATCCTAGCGCTTAGCTCCCCAGTCTGTATTTATGTGCTCGTCATGCCAGTATATCGAATTCCTGAGAGCGAGAGATGGAGAGATATTGAGATGGGAAGCCAGAAAAAGACAGAGAGATAGGGTTATAATATTATAAAGGATATTTGTCGAACAAAGATTTTGAATGATTTTGCTAACAGCTTGTAGATTAATTATTAGCTATATCATTATGCACATCATTGATGCTTTTATGTACCTGACCTAAAACAGCATGTAGTGCTTGTAACTCAGGAATGACTGTGAAACAATAGACATGGCTAAGAGAATGTAATAGTGCAGGGTTAATCAAATCACCTCTCTGTCTGCCCTCAGGTGCTAATCTGCCCTTAATTGAAATAATTGTCATGAATCAGAAGGCAAGCTGCCCCTTGAGGTCTGAATTATCCCATCCTTCCTAATAGTGATTGGATTTAGGAAAGTAATTTAACTCCTTACCGCCTGAGGCATCAAGGTATGGGAAGAAAAACCTTGCTTTATAAATAGTACATTGGTTTAACATGTTTTGTGTGGTAGAAGTTCATATATTCACACTTGAGAAAGAAAGTAAGAAACACTTTGCCTTCTCAAGGAGAGAATTGTAGTAATCAAAGAGATTTGTTGGTTTCTTATTCTGTTTTATGTGTGTGGTTGTTTGTCTGGTGTGTCTTGATGTGTGTGTGTTGTGGTGAGAAGAGATGGGCTCTCATGTCTGGTAGACATTAGACAGAGAGAGAGAGGAAGGGAGAGAGGCAGAGGGGGGCCAGATAGTTCACTCTGGTGGCACATTACATTATTTGCCTTGTGGAACGAGCCCTGAGGGACTCCCAGAGAAGAAAAGACTGCTGTTTGGAACACTGTCTCTGTGTGTGGCATAGAACCGCTTTCCGAGCCGAGGAGAGAGACAGACACAAAGATATTGCCTAGCCTCAGACTCTGAAGATGGACAGCTCATTCCAAGCACTGTCAGCAATGTGACAAAACAATTCCGCTAAAATGAAGTGGAATGTGAAATATTTCCTCTTGCTCTTTCTTCTCATATGCTGATGGAATGGATAAATAAAAACCAGCACACAGAAAATGCTCTCCTTCTATGACCCTGAAAACCAACTCTGTCTTTGAAATGTAAACAGCACTGTTTTCAGTACTGCTAGCCTAGCGCTGCAGTCTAGTAATCCTTTGTAGATTGGCATTGGAATAACATTAATTGTTAATCAAATTTAAAACTTAAATATTCCTTAAATATACAGGAAATTCCCACGGTATTGGTATAGTAGTGAACACGACTCCTCCCAGTGTATTAGGCAGCCAGAGGTGTCACAGAGGGAGCTCAGCAGGACAGTACTCCTAGTACTCCCATGTGTGCCAGGTCATTTCAGTATCACGTTCAGCTGACAATAGGTATTACTGTATTTTTCCCATTCAGGCAGGCCGGAGATGTGTATTGTTATGAGTACTAGTAGTTGTGTAGAATCCTGCTGCATGTGGTCAGGGGTTTAGAAACACTGCCTCAAGCTCTCCCTCACTCAGCACAACATAAGATAAATATATTTATATATTTACTTGGCTGGTGCTTGTATATTCAATCTGCCATGTGTGATGATCGTTTAGGGACAAGCACTGGAAATTAGCGCAAGCTAAGGTGTGATCGTGCAATTCATCTATAAATTCAATATGTCAATGTTTTGGTATCAGTTCCTATACGTAAATAAATGGTTCAAATGAAATATGACACGATAGGGACCGTGTTTAAAGGACGGTCTGCTCTGTGACACCCGTCTGCAGTCAGGAGAGTGGCATGGTGCCTCATGATCCTTGGCAACTGGCTGCATCACCATGCATCTTCATTAAGCCAGCCAGGAGACCAGTGATACGTCTTCTTGCTCTGGGTTAAGAAACAATTCATCCTTTACTGATCCAGTCACATTAGCTGCCATGTCACCACTCACCAGGCTTAGCGTATACCTGATGCACATTTTCACACATGGTGAAGTGAGAGAGGGGGAGGCACTCAAGACTTCTAGCTAAATGAGATTGCAGTCAGACCTCAGGCTGTAAACTAAGTAAATGTGTGGCAGCACATCAGATATTTTCCTCCTCCTTTCCTAAATACACCTTTTAGCAACAATCATTGATATTGATGCCTGTCGTTTGAAGCTGGTCTTAAATCACGGCCTGTGGCCGGAGGAAATAGTTATGGGTTGAGAGGCCGGGCTCCAACAGTATGCAGTATCACGTTCAGCTGACAGCAGGTATTACTGTATTTTTCCCATTCGGGCAGCCTGGAGATGTGTATTGTTATGAGTAGTAGTAATTGTGGGATTCTGCTGGTGGGGTTGATCCCAGGCTCATGTGAATAATACATTGTTGTAAAGAGTATTTATTTTTTTACCCAGATTTTAGCAGGTAAGTTGACTGAGAACACATTCTCATTTACAGCAATGACCTGGGGAATAGTTACAGGGGAGAGGAGGGGCATCAATGAGCCAATTGTAAACTGGGGATGATTAGTTGACCATGATGGTATGAGAGCCAGATTGGGAATTTAGCCAGGACACCGGGGTTAACACCCCTACTCTTGCAGTAAGGGCCATGGGATCTTTAGTGACCACAGAGAGCCAGGACACCTCTTTAATGTCCCATCCAATAAGACAGCACCCTAAACAGGGCAATGTCCCCAATCACTGACCTGGGGCATTGAGGTCTTTTTTTTAGACCAGAGGAAAGAGTGCCTCCTACTGGCCCTGCAAAACCTCTTCCAGCAGCATCTGGTCTCCCATCCAGGACCTACCCTGCTTAGCTTCAGAGGCAAGCTAGCAGTGGGATAGAGGTGTGTGTGTGTGTGTGTGTGTGTGTGTGTGTGTGTGTGTGTGTGTGTGTGTGTGATGAACCCATCGTAAGCAGCACAGCAGGGTATTCTGATCCATCCTGCAGAGGGCTCTAAATAGAATTTCAGATGTGTGACACAACGATGTTGTCGTCTTGCATGTCCTTCTGTCAGAGCAGGCTCCCCTATCTTATCCCCAGTCCCCCTGAGACAGCCTGGGTTAGCAGCGCTTCTCCCTCATCTTCTCTATAATTGCACTGAAATGGAGAATGAGGCTGGGGGAGACACTGTGAGAGGAAACACAATTGGATGTTACACATTTCTAGTAGTCTAACAGGCTTGTAGAAGCAGGCTATGACGTGGTGTACTGTGTTGTTAAGCATGAATTAACCTGCAGTGTAGCCTTGCCTGTTAGATTCCTTTGTGCTTCCTTTCATGATTAATTGGTCAGTGAAATGAGACTCTAGAGACAAGTTCCCCCTCTGTCTCATAGTATCATCTGTGTATGTTCGTGTGTGTGTGTGTGTGTGTGTGCATGCGTGCGTGCGTGCACGTATGTGTGTGTGTCAGAGTGGTTATGTCAGTACGTGTTCAGAGCACAGGGGAGCCCACCGCTGTGATGCCATGGTTGTGTGTGTGGAGGAGTTGAGCCTGTGTATGTGTGTTTGTGCTGGGAAGGCCTGCTCAAATGTCCGCTTAACATTCTACAGGTTTTCTGAGCAAGTTGCCCCCCTGGAGCACATGTACACACACCACCATCACCATCGTCACTGCCGCTTCCATCCTTAATGACATTATTATTTGTGCCGTTATTGTTTCCTCAAACTGGAAATTCTATGGCAACAAAAGAAAAATGGCTCTTGGTGGGTGGTCATAGATAAATGATACCCTGACAAACATAAAAGACTTGCCCTTTACTTTAGCTAAGTCCTATGACATTGGCATAACAAGCAGAGCGAGATAAGTGTGGAGCGGGGGTGTTTTTATTGGCATACATCTGGGAGTTGTTGGAACAAGCCGCTGTTTAGCATCCGTCGGTGAGAAATGGCTCCAGTGTCTCCACACTGATGAATATTAGTGGCTGTGAATGAGGAAACAGCTCAGCCCTTGGCTGCATACCTTTATCTCATGAGGGGTTGGATGAAATTAAACAATTGAGTAGAATCAAGCCTGAATGTTGTTATTACCATAATGTTATATAGTTTTATATTCCTGAAGGTACACCTGGGACAAAGCAGTCACAGTATCTAAAATGTTATCTTAGCACTTGTTCAGATTGAGTGCAGTGGACAGCTGTAAAGGGAGTGGGACAATGTAAATAATAGGGAATAAAAGGGATGATGTCTGTCAAACCCTTATTCCCAGTGAAGCTGAGTTCACAGGGGTGAAGCTGAGTTCACAGGGGTGAAGCTGAGTTCACAGGGGTGAAGCTGAGTTCACAGGGGTGAAGCTGAGTTCACAGGGGTGAGAGCAAACCCTGATTACATTTTGTTTGTCTGTTTGCTCCAGACTAAGGACTGGGATAAAGCCTAGTTTTCTCCCTCATGATGTAAAGTGAGGCTTTCCCTTGGCGTCGTCCTCAGGTGCTCAGCTGATGAAAAGTGTAATCTTACCCTCCAGGGAAAGCTGCAGTAGCACTTCCAGAATAATGTTGCTTAAATTATAGTGGGACCTGGGGAGAAAAGTGGTGTGGATTGAAAGTGAGGCATGATTCTGGATCGTCATTTAGCGGTGTTGATCTTGGATCATCATTTACATTGAAGTGACGTGATGACGCTGCAGTTGATAGCAGTCGTCTTACAGGCTCCTGTTTTGTGTTGTTTTTTTTTACGCTGACCTGAACTTTTTTGTACATAATGTCTCCGCCATCATTTCCTATGACAGAAAACAACGTTTGTACATCATAACAGCAATCAATAACCCTGATTTGGACCAACATTTCTACTTCAATGAGTCGGCAGCTCTGGAATTTGTTTACTCCGGAACAGGCCCTAATCCCCGAGACTCGATACAACTCAATATTAGGAAGGTGGTCTTAATGTTTGATATACTCAGTGTACATCTTGCTGGTTTTTCTATGCATCGTCAAGGCTGGAACGGCAGACTCGGGTAAGACGAAGGGAGGAGGGGAATGTCTCTTTATTAACAACAGCTGGTGCGCAATCTCTAATGTTAAGGAAGTCTCAAGTTTAAATCTCATGATAAGCTGTAGACCATACTATTTACCAATATTATTCATAGCTGTCTATTTAACACCACAAACTGATGCTGGTACTAAGACTACACTCAACGAGTTGTATAGGGCCATAAGCAAACAAGAAAATGCTTGTTCAGATTCTGCGTTTCTTATGGCCGGGGATTTGAATGTAGGGATATTGAAATTCATTTTGCTTCATGTTTCCCAGCATGTCACCTGTGCAACTAACTCTAGATCACCTTTACTCCACATGCAGAAACTCAGACAAGGCCCTCCCTTGACCTCCTTTTGGCAAATCAGACCATAACTCTATCTTCCTATCTTCCTGCTTACAAGCCAAAACTCAAACGGGAAGTACCAGCCAGAATGGAATATGTTTCGGGATTCATCCGATAACATTGAGGAGTTAACCACTTCAGTCACCGGCTTCATTAATAAATGCATCGACGACATCATCCCCACAGTGACCTTACGTACAAACCCCAACCAGAAGCCATGGATTACAGACATCTGCATTGAGCTAAAGGCTAAAGCTGCCGCTTTCAAGGAGCGGGACACTAATCTGGACGCTTATAAGACCTCTGACAAGCCATCAGACAGGGAAAGCGTCAGTACAGGACTAAGATCGAATCCTACTATGTCGGCTCTGACACTCAACGGATGTTGGCAGGGCTTGCAAACTATCACGGACTACAAAGGGAAACTCTGCCACGAGCTGCCCAGCAACACAAGTCCGACAAATGAGCTAAATGCCTTCTATGCTCGCTTCGAGGTAAGCAACACTGAACCATGCATGAGAGCACCAGCTGTTCGGATGACTTCGTTCTCTCACTTTCCGTAGACGATGTAAGACCTTTAAACAGGTTATCATTCATGAAGCCGCAGGGCCGGATGGAATATTAGGAAGTATACTCAGAGCATGTGTTGAGCAGCTGCCAAGTGTCTTCACTGACATTTTCAACATATCCCAGACCTCAGACCTTCATAGACCCCCTGCCCAAGAGTGTCAAAATACCCTGCCTATATGACTATCGCCCTGTAGCACTCACATCTATAGCCATGAAATGCTTTGAAATTGCTGGTCATGGCTCACATCAACACCATCATCCCAGACACCCTGGATCCACTCCAATTCGCAAACCGCCCCAACAGATCCACAGATGACACAATCTCTATTGCACTCCACACTGCCCTCACCCACCAGGACAAATTAATACCTATGTAAGAACGTTGTTCATTGATTACAGCTCAGCATTCAACACTATAGTTCCCTTCCAAGCTCATCACAAAGCTCAGAACCCTGGGACTGAATACCTACCTCTGCATCTAGATCATGGACTTCCTGACGGGCCGCCCCCAGGTGTTTGAGGGTAGGCAACAACACATCTGCCACGCTCACCATCAACACGGGGGCCCCTCAGGGGTGTGCGCTTAGTCCCGTGCTGTATTCCCTATTCACCCATGACTGCGTCGCCACGCACGACTCCAACACTATCGTGTCATTTGCTGACGACACGACAGTGGTAGGACTGATCACATATGATGATGAAGCCGCCTATATGGAGGAGGTCAGAGAACTGTCAGTTTGGTGACAGGGCAACAACCTCTCCCTCAAGAACAGCAAGACAAAGAAACCCATCCTGGTCTACAGGAAACAGAGGGCTGTGTACACGGGTGTCCACATCACTAAGGAATTAACATGGTGCACAGGTGTGAAGAGGTCACGACAGCGCCTCTTCCCCCTCAGGAGGCTGAAAAGATTTGGCATCCTCAAAAAGTTCTATACCAGTACCATTGTGATCATTTTGACTGGCTGCATCACCACTTGGTATGGCAACTGCCAGGCACCCGACCGCGAGGCGCTACAGAGAATGGTGAGTTCGGCCCTGTACATCACTAAGGCTGAGCTCCCTGCCATCCAGGACCTCCATACCAGGCAGTGTCAGATACAGATTTTTTTGAAAACTCCAGCCACCCAAGCCATAGACATTTCTCTCTGCTACTGCATGGTAAGTGGTACCAGTGAACCAAGTCTGGGACCAACAGGACCCTGAATAGCTTCTACCCCCAAGCCATAAGACTGCTAAACAAGACAGCTAAATAGCTAATCAAATGGCTACCAGGAATACCTGCATTGACCCTTTTTTACACTGACTCTATACGCGCACACTGGATTCTACCCACACATTCACACACACTTACACTGACACCCCAACACAAACACACATACACACAACATGTGTGCACATGCGTACTGACTCCACACTCTCACACACACACACCCACCCACACACACAGACTTTCACACTGACCACATATGTTGCTACTACTGCTCCACATACGCTGCTGCTACAGCTCAGTCTATTATCTATGCTGTTGCCTAGTCACTTTACCCCTATCTACAGTATATGTACATGGCTACCTCAATTACCTCATACCCTGCACGTCGAATCGGTACTGCTACTCCCTGTATGTAGCCATGTTATTATTTGACTCATTGTTGTTATTCCTTGTGTCACTATATATACACACACACACACACACACACACACACACACACACACACACACACACACACACACACACACACACACACACACACACACACACACACACACACACATACACACACACACAATCAGTACCAGTCAAAACTTTGGAAACACCAACTCATAAACACCTACTGAGGGTTTGTTATTTTTATCTTTTACTATTTTCTACAACTATGAAATAACACATATGTAATCATGTAGTAACCAAAAAAGTTTTAAACAAATCAAAATATATGTTATATTTGAGATTCTTCAAATTAGCCACCCTTTGCCTTGATGACAGCTTTGCACACTCATGGCATTCTCTCAACCAGCTTCATGAGGTAGTCACCTGAAATGCGTTCAGTTCATGTGGAATTTCTTTCCTTTTTAATGCGTTTGAGCCAAACAGTTGTGTTGTGACAAGGGAGGGGTGATATACAGAAGATAAACCTATTTGGTAAAAGACCAAGTTTATATTATGGCAAGAACAGTTCAAGTAGGCAAAAATAAATGACAGTCCATCATTACTTAAGATATGAAGGTCAGTCAATGCGGAACGTTTCGAGAACTTTGAAAGTTTCTTCAAGTGCAGTCGCAAAAACCATCAAGCGCTATGATGAAACTGGCTCTCATGAGGACCGCCACAGGAAAGGAAGATCCAGAGTTATCTCTGCTGCAGAGGATAAGTTCACTTACCAGTCTCAGAAATTGCAGCCCAAATAAATGCTTCACAGAGTTTAAGTAACAGAAACATCTCAACATCAACTGTTTAGAGGAGACTGTGGGAATCAGGCCTTCGTGGTTGGATTTCTGCAAAGACACCGCCACTAAAGAAGAAGAAGAGATTTGCTTGGGCCAAGAAACACAAGCAATGGACATAAGACTGGTGGAAATCTGATGAGTCCAAATTTGAAATATTTGGTTCCAACCGCCGTGTCTTTGTGAGACGCAGAGTAGGTGAATGGATGATCTCCGCATGTGTGGTTCCCACAGTGAAGCATGAAGGGGGAGGTGTGGTGATGCTTTGCTGGTGAGTCCCACTATCATTTGTTTTTCAACAATACAATGATCCAACACACCTCCAGGCTGTGTAAGGGCTATTTGACCAAGAAGGAGAGTGATGAAGTGCTGCATCAGATGAGCTGGCCTCCACAATCACCCGACCTCAACCCAATTGAGATGGTTTGGGATGAGATGGTTTGGGATGAGATGGTTTGGGATGAGTTGGACCGCAAAGTGAAGGAAAAGCAGCCAACAAGTGCTCAGCATATGTGAGAACTCCTTCAAGACTGTTGGAAAAGCATTCCAGGTGGAACTGGTTGAGAGAATGCCAAGAGTGTGCAAACACTTCTTTGGTTACTATATGATTCCATATGTGTTATTTCATAGTTTTGCTGTCTTCACTATTATTCTACATTGTAGACAATAGTGAAAATAGATAAAAACCCTTGAATGAGTAGTTGTCTCAACTTTTGACTGGTACTGTATATATTTAAAAAAATATTTTTTTTTCTGCATTGTTGGAAAAGGACCTGTAAGTAAGCATTTCACTGTTAGTTCACCTGTCGTTTACAAAGCATGTGACAAATTACATTTGATTTGATTTAGCTCTATTGATCCTGGGTCATCATTTACATTTACCTGTGTTGATCCTGGATTGTCGTTTAGCTGTGTTGATCCTGGGTCATCCTTTACATTTACCTGTGTTGATCCTGGGTCATCATTTACATTTACCTGTGTTGATCCTGGATTGTCGTTTAGCTGTGTTGATCCTGGGTCATCCTTTACATTTACCTGTGTTGATCTTGGATTGTCATTTAGCTGTGTTGATCCTGAATCATTATTTTGCTGTGTCGTCTCTGGATCTAACACAGCTAAATGACGATCCAGGATCAACACAGCTAGGCCTAAATGATGATCCTGGATTAACACAAATTCGTATCAAAGGTAATGTATGTAAATGAAGTAATACATGCCTGTTCCTAAATCATATCCATTTTTCATTAGACATTGTTGGCATTTGAGCCTTTTCACTCGCCAACAATTGCTCATTTTATGATGGATCAATTTTAGTTAAATTAGCGCAGTAGCTACAGTATATAGATTTTTTGGCAGATTACAACAGCTAACATTATATGCCTCCTAAACCCTAATTATCTAAGTGATTCTCCTCCCTTCTCCCTCTCATCACTGTGTCCAAAACATGCTGCCTCATATGTCAAGTAGATGTTGCGGACATACAACTGCTGTGTACAGTTAAAGCCACCGAGGCGATAGCTCATTTTTAATTGCTTTATAATTATGACTACACAAATTCACGGCTGGAGGATGGGTCATTTTCTTTATGCTGATTTATTATGCCTCATGATCATGCTAGGAACCAGACATGTTTGAATCACCCCATGGCATTATTTATAGTAGATTGTGAGATACAAGAGCCCCCCACACACACACACACACACACACACACGCACACACACCAGCCTTTCTATGCTACAGTATAAATTGGCAGTGGTAGCTCTGTGTTAAAGCCAGACAGGCTGTACTTTCCCCCCTGGTTTCTGGTGCACACAGGCAGGCAGGGAGAGAGGAAGGGAAGGAAGAAGGGAGGGAGGGAAGGAAGGAATGTGAGCCTGCCAGCCGCCCACCAGACTGCCCTTCTGCAGTCAGTTCACCCACTCTCAAGGACACTACTGTCTAGCCGCATGCCCTCTCTCCCTCTCTCTCTTTTTGTCTTTCTACCTCTGCCAGGCTGCATGACAATTAACCAGAGTAAATATATAACATTAATTGGCAGTGTGATTATTTAGAGCCCATAATCCCTGAGCAACTATTGCTTTTATGATAAACGCTTGGCAGTCCACATTATGCTGCTACCTCTGCTGTGAGATAGATAGGGAGAGGGGGTGGGGAAGAGAAATGGAGAGGGGGGGTTGCGAGAGAGATAGGGGGCTGAGAGAGATGGAGTGATAGAGAGGGGGAGTTGAGAGAGAGATCAGTGTATGTTGGGGGATTAGTTTCATTGCACCACTGAGGAGGAGTGGAGTGTTTTACAAGGCCAGCGCGACTCTCCCTCTTACCACCACTCAATTACATTGACATATTGAAGGTAAAGAGGTAGGACTCATCTTTGTATCACCTCTCTGAAATGTAGCCTAGTGATGGAAAAAGTGACATGGATGAAACATAATGTTCTAAAATATGTAATAAAGAGATTTTAGCTTAATGGTTTAATGCCTAATTCCCTCCATCAGACTCTCTGTCAACTACAGCATGCCAAATGTGAAGCTATCAGTCAGTTGCCATTTTGTCTCTCTGACTACTTTTCTATAAAA
Organism: Oncorhynchus masou masou; assembly: GCF_036934945.1. Taxonomy (NCBI): domain Eukaryota; kingdom Metazoa; phylum Chordata; class Actinopteri; order Salmoniformes; family Salmonidae; genus Oncorhynchus; species Oncorhynchus masou. The sequence goes on along the minus strand of NC_088222.1, from coordinate 34,480,417 downwards.
GAGTCTTCACTATTTCTACTTTACTAATGCATTAGATACCTTACTATCTCGTGTGATATATCATGAGGACAAAGGACATCTGAGTGAACACACCACTATAATCTGTGTCTCCAATTCCTTTTCACAGTGGGCTCTAGTCTGTAGTCTATAACCCTACTAAAGACAAAGCACCTGGCCTCATGGGGACATTTTATTGGCTGTGAACCAAGCATCCATCTCCATCACCATGTCACCTTCAAACAGGTGGGGAGGGGAGGGTGGCGAGGGAGGGGAAGATGGGGAAAGAGGTGTAGAGGGTGGGGACAGGGCAGTCTTGCTAGATTTGTCATCCCTGAGCCTCTTCAGCCCCGCTGTGACAGCAGAGCATTTCATCTTCCTCCCCATTCATCCTGGACAGACAGAGAACCACGAGAAGAGAAAAAGCATAAATAATACACTTTCTCTCTCTGCTGCCTGCCGTCTCACACACAGCCCCACTACATGGTGGTGTAACAAAGAAGCACATACTGTATACAGTGCCTTCAGAAAGTATTCCAACCCCTCGTCTGATTCCACATTATGTTGTGTTACAGCCTGAATTCAAAATGTATTAAATGTTTTTTTTTCTCTCATCCATCTACATACAATACACCATAATGACAAAGTGAAAACATGTTTTTAGAAACTTCAGCAAATGTATTGAAAATGAAGTACGGAAATATCTCATTTACGTAAGTATTCACACCCCTGGGTCAATACTTTGTAGAAGCACCTTTAGCAGTCTCTAAGAGCTTTCCACATCTGGATTGTGTAACATTTGCCCATTTATTATTTTCATTAGTTCTTTTAAGCTCACAATTAAGCGCACAATTGGCCCACCATCATCTGGGTTTGTAAATAAATTAAGGTTAAATAAAAATGTAAAATAAATTTCAAAAATACATCATCCAAAGTGTAATTATTAACTTCACTATGCTCAAAGGGATATTCAATTCCTGCTTTTTCTGTTTTTACCCATCTATCAATAGGTGCCCTTCTTTGCGAGGCATTGGAAAACCTCTCTGGACTTTGTGTTTGAATCATTTGTGTTTGAAATTTAAAAAATCATGTTAAACACTTATTGCACACAGAGTCCATGCAACGTATTATGTGTTAACACTATTTCTAATTCTGAACTTATTTAGGTTTGCCATAACAAAGGTGCTGGATACGTATTGACTCAAGACATTTCCGCTTTTAATTCAATTCCACTTTGACATTATGAGGTGTTGTGTCTAGGCCAGTGACAAAAATAATCTAAATGTCGTCCATTTTAAATTCAGGCTGTAACACAGCAATGTGTAAAAAGTCAAAGGGTGTGAATACATTCTGAAGGCTCTGTATGAGGATGTACGGGATCTGTTTATATGTGGATGTTTTATGTAGCGACATGGATGGCCAGGGTGTTTGGTTGTGCATGATGATGACTCTGTGGAGAGAGAGGGGAGTCCAAGATAGCCCTGTGGTCATCCAATAAACTGTAGTGTAATGAAAAAGAGGAGTAAGATATTTAACTATAGATAATTTGTATTATCTTTGTTAACCCTAGCCTTATTCTGATCTAATTTCATGCTAGCCCTATAGCCCATTATGATATAATATTATGTAGCACATTAAACCATTCAGTGTCTCTGACATAACTCAATACACTTCTGTCTTTGTATGTAATGTAATTCCATGCAGCATCCATTGATCTCCTTATTTACGCTCCTCCTCTGACTTTGACTCCAAATACAGCTTTTAGGACCTGAATCATGCGGAGCAGCAATTTCCAGATGACAGGTTTTACAGAGTGGAAATAAAGAAATCAATCCATCTGTCAACAACATCAGACAGCTTTATTGTAGTGGGAGAAATGGGATGGGGCTGTAGTGTGGAAGGGGCTGTAGTGTGGAAGGGGCTGTAGTGTGGAAGGGGCTGTAGTGTGGAAGGGGCTGTAGTGTGGAAGGGAGCAGGGTATGTGTTCAGATGGGGCTGTAGTGTGGAAGGGGCTGTAGTGTGGAAGGGGCTGTAGTGTGGAAGGGAGCAGGGTATGTGTTCAGATGGGGCTGTAGTGTGGAAGGGAGCAGGGTATGTGTTCTGATGGGGCTGTAGTGTGGAAGGGGCTGTAGTGTGGAAGGGGCTGTAGTGTGGAAGGGAGCAGGGTATGTGTTCAGATGGGGCTGTAGTGTGGAAGGGAGCAGGGTATGTGTTCAGATGGGGCTGTAGTGTGGAAGGGAGCAGGGTATGTGTTCAGATGGGGCTGTAGTGTGGAAGGGGCTGTAGTGTGGAAGGGAGCAGGGTATGTGTTCAGATGGGGCTGTAGTGTGGAAGGGAGCAGGGTATGTGTTCAGATGGGGCTGTAGTGTGGAAGGGAGCAGGGTATGTGTTCAGATGGGGCTGTAGTGTGGAAGGGAGCAGGGTCTGTGTTCAGATGGGGCTGTAGTGTGGAAGGGAGCAGGGTCTGTGTTCAGATGGGGCTGTAGTGTGGAAGGGAGCAGGGTATGTGTTCAGATGGGGCTGTAGTGTGGAAGGGAGCAGGGTCTGTGTTCAGATGGGGCTGTAGTGTGGAAGGGAGCAGGGTATGTGTTCAGATGGGGCTGTAGTGTGGAAACTGTGATCTAGTGCAGATGACAATGATAGGGCTAGGCTGGAGAAATCACAGCGGTGCTGGTGGATAATTGTGGATGTCCTGATGGCTGGTGGAGCATGGCAGGAAACAGTGTTTCCCCTTCTCCCAGTTGTCATTGTGCTGCTGATCGAGTTACTCTGTACGATTGATTGATTTGATTGCTTGATGAGAACATCTATGCTATATGATAGGGGTACTCAGGTACTATTTGAGAATGTCCGGTCACACAAATGTCCTAGGTGGCAAAGGTCCAGATGGATAATGTAATTGATCGGCATAGTAACAAACCCCTACCTCGCAACCCCAATCTGTTCACACCCTTCTTGTTGGCTCAGAGAAAATGTTGCAGTTTTAAAGCTAATTTCTTGCAATTCTACGCATTCTTCCATGTTTTATGTGTGTTTATATGATACCAGAGGTCGAAGCCCGACCAAGTAATTGACCCCATTCTGGGTCCAGGTCCGCGTTCCGCCAGTTGAGTATGGGGGCTATATGATGCTGATCTGCCATTGGATCTGCCACACTATATGATCAAACAATTGAATTTGAATCCAAATATGGATTCAGAATGAATATTTCTTCAGGTACAGAATCTCTTATTGTACATTTATATCTGTCTCAGTGATTCCGGTAGATATTCATGGCGGTTAAACACTTTGGACTACATTGAATCCCCCTTAAAGATGCACTATTCAGAAATATCTCTATTTCCTGGTTTCTAAAATTCTAATAGTTTATATAATTTCAGTTTGTGACAAAACAAGCAAGTATAGTGTAGAGAATCATTGTTCCATCTAAACTGCTGTGAAAATATATTTTCCATTACCTAAAAAAAATGTATTTTAAAATGTTTGGTGTACAAAACCAAAGGTAAGAGATGCAAAAAAGAAAAGCAAGGACAGGGAGCATAGAAATGGCACACACAGAACACATCTACCGCTTTATAGACTTGTTTTCAATGAGAATGACAGATCTATAACTCACATTTATATGTGCATTTGGTTGGGTCACCCAAAAAGTTACATACTGCAGAATGAATCATTTATATAAAGCTATCTATATAAACCCACCACCGGCCCAGGTGAGAGGCCCAGGACAATAGTGGTCAAGTTCCTGAGATTCAAGGACAAGGTAGCTGTTCTTGAAAGAGCCAAGAACTTGAGAGGAACGTATATCTTCCTCAACGAGGACTATCCTGAAGCTGTGCACCAGAAGAGGAAAGAACTGATCCCAGCCATGAAAACTGCCAGAGCGCGTGGTGACATTGCTTACATCCGTAATGACAGGCTCATTGTTCACCCTCCCTCTCAGAAGCCTGGAAGGTATAAGAGAGCCAAGCCTATGGGTTCATAGCTTCCACCCCGCAGCGCGCGCTGCGCACACACACACACACACCAATTGATTAATGGTCTACTGAATGTATGTTTTTTTTCTGCTTTGTTTGCTCTTTTCAGTATTATGTCTATCTCTGATAAGCCACCCAGGAAAGGGCTGAAAACAGCCCATATTAATATGTGTAGCCTCAGAAATAAGGTTCATGAAATCAATAACTTGCTAGCATCAGATAACATTCATATATGAGCCATTTCTGAGACTCCCTTAGATAAATAGTTTGATGATACAGCAGTAGCAATACAAGGATATACATCTATAGAAGAGACAGAAATGCTGTATATATTCAGAGCCATATCCCTGTAATGCTTAGAAAAGATCTTATGTCAAGTGTTATTGAAGTGTTGTGGTTGTAGGTTCACCTGGCACATCTAAAGCCTTTTCTTTAGGGGTGTTGCTATAGGCCACCAAGTGCCCTTAAGAGGAAGCTTCACACTGTAACCTGTAATCTGGTTCAGGTTAGTAATCAACCTACCAGGGTGTTTACAAACACTACAGGAACAAGATCATCCACATGTATCAATCACATTTTTACTAATACTGTAGAACTTTGTTCTAAAGCGGTATCCGAACTCATTGGATGCAGTGATCACAATATAGTGGCTATATCCAGGAAAGCCAAAGTTACAACAGCTGGGCCTAAAATAGTGTATAAGAGATCATACAAAAGATGTTGCTGTGTATGATGTTAGAAATATGTGTTGGTCTGATGTGATTAATGAGGAGCATCCAGACGCTGCACTTGATGAATTTATGAAATTGCTTCTTCCAATTATTGATAAACATGCATCTGTTAAGAAACTGACTGTTAGAACTGTTAAGGCTCCATGGATTGATGAGGAATTGAAGAACTATGGTTGAAAGAGATGGGGCAATAGGAGTGGCTAATAAGTCTGGCTGCACATCTGACTGCGAATTGAGAAATTATGTGACTAAACTCAACAAAAAGAAGAATAAACTGTATTATGAAGCCAAGATCAATGATATAAAGAATGATGGAAAAAAAAAACTTTGGAATACTTTAAATTAAATAATTAGCAGAAAGACAAATTCATCAAATCATCACGAAACCATTTAATGTTGCAAATTATTTTAATGATTATTTAATTTGCAAAGTGGAAAAACTTAGGCAGGAAATGCAACAGACAGTGAGCAATTGTATTAATGTGTAAAAAACTAATAATGAAAGAAAAACATTGCAAGTTAGAATTTTGTAAAGTTAGTGTGGGAGAGGTGGAAAAATTATTGTTATTGATTGATAATGACAACCCTCCTGGAATTGACAACTTAGATGGAAAGCTACTGAGGATGGTAGCTGACTCTATAGCCACTCCTATCTGTCATTTTTTTTTATCTGAGCCTAGAGGAAAGTCTTTGTCCTCAGGCCTGGAGGGAAGCCAAAGTAATTCCGCTACCTAAGAGTGGTAAAGCGGCTATCTATCTAATAAAACTCAAAGTTTTTTTTTAATGGAAGCTTCTCTAATGTCAAACAAATTAAGTCTGGCATGCCGCAGGGCAGCTCTCTAGGCCCTCTACTCTTTTCTATTTTTACCAATGACCTGCCACTGACAATCAACAAAGCATATATGTACATGTATGCTGATGATTCAACCATATACGCATCAGCAACCATAGCTAACAAAGTCACTGAAACCCTTAACAAAGAGTTAGTCTGTTTTGGAATGGGTGGCTAGTAATAAACTGGCCATGAACATCTCTAAAACTAAGAGCATTGTATTTGGTACAAATCATTCCTTAAGTTCTAGACCTCAGCTGAACATTGTGAAAAGAACATTGTGTTGAAAATCCCAAATTGTTTGCATTGTCAACTTACATACAGCTCTGACACACACACTTATCCTACCAGACATGCCACCAGGGGTGTTTTCACAGTCCCCAAATCCCCCCAAAATTCAAGAAAGCGTACGGTATTACATAGAGCCGTAATTGCATGGAACTTCCTTCCATCTCATATTTCTCAAATAAACAGCAAACCTGGTTTTAAAAAACAGATAAAGCAACACCTCGCGGAACAACGCGTCTCCCCTATTTGACCTTGTTAGCTTGTGAGTATGCAGTGATATGTAGGCTACGTGTGCCTTTACATTTTTTTTATGTAGTTCTGTCCTTGAGCTGTTCTTGTCTATTGATGTTCTGTATTAGGTCATTCTGTGTTATGTTTCATGTTTCGTGTGGATCCCAGGAAGAGTAGCTGCTGCTTTTGCAACAGCTAATGGGGATCCTAATAAAATACCAAATCTACTAACCTATAGCCTGTTTACGACTAGAGCCTGGGGTCTCCAAACATATCTGTTTGTTTCCTTCCATATAAAGGGTGTTAGTGTTTCTTCCCTGTGGTTGGCAGCAGGCTGTGGTTTAGAATTAGTGTTTACTGACCGACAGACAGACAGATCCCCACTGCAGGCAGGCCAACAGAACAGGGCCTGAGTGCCTGTCTGTATTTACTGCTGCAATGGGGTTTGCCTACATTCATCTTGTTCTGTGTCTCTCTGTGTCTGGGCTGAGGAGAGGAGGAGGTAACGAGAGGGGAGGAGGAGTGCTGGGGAAGTGATTAGTGTAATTAACTGTGAAGAACAGAGAGAGAGTCTGAACACACGAGACGTGTCCTCCTATTCCTACCACTAGCTGTATTTACTGGTGATGGGTGGTGACTGAGGCCTGGAGTAAAAGTTATGTGGCCTAGTGATGAGCTGTGGAACCTGGTAGGATAGAGCTGGCCTTTCGCAGATTGTAATGCGTGGTGATGTCGCCGGACAGGTCAAAACTCAATCCCACTTAAACAGGCTGTCTTTTCTTACACTATAAGGGTATTGTCATAATTTTCACAATTTCACAGTATTATTCCAACCTTTATGGTGTGGAAATATATATAAAATAAATGTTTTTTTGACTGCACTGGGCCTTTAACTCATTTTAAATGTTGACGAGATTGTCAACATGGTCCATAGTAGGGAGATCCCCCTGTTTTCTAGTATGTATTTAACAGGTCAGGGCCTGTGTATAACCATGGAACACTTAATGTTACATTTCATACACTGTACAGGGCATAATGACAAACAATTGGCTGATGAACATGTGCGCATGTGTGTTGGGTCTGCTTCTTCTAACCGTGTGTAACAACCTTTGTGATGAAAACCTCCACTTTGTGTATTGGTTTGTGTCTGCAGAACACTGTAGGCAGTGTTCGAGCTCTTGAACTCTCTGTTCAGGTTTTACAGCCAGCCAGAGCCAGTGTTGGATGTAAATGCATTCACTTCCAAGACAAACACAGGTAATGAGCTGTGCCCGGCACAGCAGAGTGGAGGTGTTCAGAGCTGTCTCTTAACTCTCAACTCCCACCCACTCTCTCTCTGCTTCTCTCAGTCTCTGCTATATATTTACTCATAGAGTACCGCACGGGACTCTCTTGTCAAATAGATTTAATGTCTATGAGAATAACCTGTATGAATAAAGGTTAAATGAAAAAACTGCAGTCTATGAGTGGGAGAGGGTGATAATGCCTTATGTAGTCAAACCTTCCAGACAAGAGGCATGGATTAAAAGATGTCAGATTTGATGTCAATTCTGTATTTATTTTTCTCTATCTCTATCCCTATTTCTCTATCTCTATCCCTGTTTCTCTATCTCTATCCCTGTTTCTCTATCTCTATCCCTGTTTCTCTATCTCTATCCCTGTTTCTCTATCTCTATCCCTGTTTCTCTATCTCTATCCCTGTTTCTCTATCTCTCTCCGTGTCTATCTATATCCCTGTTTCTCTATCTCTATCCCTGTTTCTCTATCTCTCTCCGTGTCTCTATCTATATCCCTGTTTCTCTATCTCTATCCCTGTTTCTCTATCTCTATCCCTGTTTCTCTATCTCTATCCCTGTTTCTCTATCTCTATCCCTGTTTCTCTCTTTATCCCTGTTTCTCTATCTCTATCCCTGTTTCTCTATCCCTGTTTCTCTATCTCTATCCCTGTTTCTCTATCCCTGTTTCTCTATCTATATCCCTGTTTCTCTATCTCTATCCCTGTTTCTCTATCTCTCTCCGTGTCTATCTATATCCCTGTTTCTCTATCTCTATCCCTGTTTCTCTATCTCTATCTATATCCCTGTTTCTCTATCTCTATCCCTGTTTCTCTATCTCTATCCCTGTTTCTCTATCTCTATCCCTGTTTCTCTATCTCTATCCCTGTTTCTCTCTTTATCCCTGTTTCTCTATCTCTATCCCTGTTTCTCTATCTCTATCCCTGTTTCTCTATCTCTATCCCTGTTTCTCTCTTTATCCCTGTTTCTCTATCTCTATCCCTGTTTCTCTATCCCTGTTTCTCTATCTCTATCCCTGTTTCTCCATCCCTGTTTCTCTATCTCTGTCCGTGTCCCTATCGATATCCCTGTTTCTCTATCTCTGTCTGTCCGTGTCCCTATCTCTGTCTGTGTCCCTATCTCTGTCCGTGTTTCTCTATCTCTATCCCTGTTTCTCTATCTCTATTATTGTTTCTCCGTGTCCCTATCTCTATCCCTGTTTCTCTATCTCTATCCCTGTTTCTCTATCTCTATCCCTGTTTCTCTATCTCTATCCCTGTTTCTCTATCTATATCCCTGTTTCTATATCTCTATCCCTATTTCTCTATCTCTGTCCCTGTTTCTCTATCTCTATCCCTGTTTCTCTATCTCTATCCCTGTTTCTCTATCTCTATCCCCGTTTCTCTATCCCTGTTTCTCTATCTATATCCCTGTTTCTCTCTCTGTCCATGTCCCTATCTCTGTCCGTGTTTCTCTATCTCTGTCATTGTTTCTCCGTGTCCCTATCTCTATCCCTGTTTCTCTATCTCTGACCGTGTCCCTATCTATATCCCTGTTTCTCTATCTCTATCCCTGTTTCTCTATCTCTATCCCTGTTTCTCTATCTCTATCCCTGTTTCTCTATCTCTATCCCTGTTTCTCTATCTCTATCCCTGTTTCTATATCTCTGTCCGTGTCCCTATCTCTGACCATGTCCCTATCTATATCTCTGTTTCTCTATCTCTGTCCATGTCCCTATCTCTGTCCGTGTCCCTTTCACTATCCCTGTTTCTCCGTGTCCCTATCTACAGTGGGGGGAAAAGTATTTAGTCATCCACCAATTGTGCAAGTTCTTGGTCGTACTGATGGTGAGTTGACGCTGATCTTATATACAGTAGTTCTTCTCGACTGTATGTAATGAAACCTAAGATGACCTGGGGTACTAATGTAAGAAATAACACGTAAAAAAAACAAAAAGCAGCATAGTTTCCTAGGAACGCAAAGCGAGGCGGCCATCTCTGTCGGCGCCGGAAGTACTTGTGATTGATTGATTGATTGATTCTCCCACTTAAAAAGATGAGAGAGGCCTGTAATTTTCATCATAGGTACACTTCAACTATGACAGACAAAATGAGAAAAAAATCCAGAAAATCACATTTTTTATGAATTTATTTGCAAATTATGGTGGAAAATAAGTATTTGGTCACCTACAAACAAGCAAGATTTCTGTTTCTTGTTATCAGTATAAAAGACACCTGTCCACAACCTCAAACAGTCACACTCCAAACTCCACTATGGCCAAGAACAAAGAGCTGTCAAAGGACACCAGAAACAAAATTGTAGACCTGCACCAGGCTGGGAAGAATAAATCTGCAATAGGTAAGCAGCTTGGTTTGAAGAAATCAACTGTGGGAGCAATTATTGGGAAATGGAAGACATACAAGACCACTGATAATCTCCCTCGATCTGGGGCTCCACGCAAGATCTCACCCCGTGGGGTCTAATTGATCACAAGAATAGTGAGCAAAAATCCTAGAACCAAACGGGGGGACCTAGTGAATGACCTGCAGAGAGCTGGGACCAAAGTAACAAAGCCTACCATCAGTAACACACTACGCCGCCAGGGACTCAAATCCTGCAGTGCCAGATGTGTCCCCCTGCTTAAGCCAGTACATGTCCAGGCCCGTCTGAAGTTTTCTAGAGAGCATTTGGATGATCCAGAAGAAGATTGGGAGAATGTCATATGGTCAGATGAAACCAAAATATAACTTTTTGGTAAACTCAACTCAACGTGTTTGGAGGACAAAGAATGCTGAGTTGCATCCAAAGAACACCATACCTACTGTGAAGCATGGGGGTGGAAACATCATGCTTTGGGGCTGTTTTTCTGCAAAGGGACCAGGACGACTGATCCGTGTAAAGGAAAGAATGAATGGGGCCATGTATTGTGAAATTTTGAGTGTAAACCTCCTTCCATCAGCAAGGGCATTTAAGATGAAATTTGGCTGGGTCTTTCAGCATGACAATGATCCCACACACCGCCCGGGCAACGAAGGAGTGGCTTCGTAAGAAGCATTTCAAGGTCCTGGAGTGGCCTAGCCAGTCTCCAGATCTCAACCCCATAGAAAATCTTTGGAGGGAGTTGAAAGTCCGTGTTTTCCAGCAACAGCCCCAAAACATCCCTGCTTTAGAGGAGATCTGCATGGAGGAATGGGCCAAAATACCAGCAACAGTGTGTGAAAACCTTGTGAAGACTTACAGAAAACGTTTGACCTCTGTCATTGCCAACAAAGGGTATATAACAAAGTATTGAGATAAACTTTTGTTATTGACCAAATACTTATTTTCCACCATAATTTGCAAATAAATTCATTAAAAATCCTACAATGTGATTTTCTGGATTTTTTTTTCTTCTCATTTTGTCTGTCATAGTTGAAGTGTACTTATTATGAAAATTACAGGCCTCTCTCATGTTTTTAAGTGGGAGAACTTGCACAAATGGTGGCTGAATAAATACTTTTTTGCCCCACTGTATATCCCTGTTTCTCTTTTCCCTCCATCTTGCTCTCACTCACGCACTTACTCTCTCTCTCACACACACACGTCTTGTACACACACACAGAGCGAGAGATATACACACACACAGACTAACCAGGTTTCCATCCAAACTTTTAATATGAGTAAAGTACATGCCAGATAAATGTCCCGACAGGCCTTTATGGAAACAGAACATTTGTCGGTAAACTTTCCAAATGTCACCAAAACAAAATACACTAGACAAGGTGGGTTGTTTTTGTGTCTGTAAAATTAATTATGCAAGAAATGGTGACGGGAATCACTTTTATCCGCAAATATTGCTATATTAGCCATCATATCGAAGTCAACTTTGAGTCACGCGATGTGTTGTGTGGGCCACTAACTATGACTTAGGAAACATGCAGTTTATTAGGTTACAGATATAGTGATGGTGGTGAAAGTGCACAGTGATGAGCTTGATGCTCCTTTCCAATATATATACATATATATATATATAGAGGGTCTTATTTTGGTGACTGGATGATTGATGCTCGTAAGTAAAAATGATCTCCCTCTTTTCTCCGTAATAATCTCATCAGGTAGGCCTAGGCTATACCCACACTGTGTCTGCAAGCTGTTGGCTAGAGCGCACGTGCAAGACCAGTGGGCACATTCGCTATATAATACCATTTTTTGGTGACAAAACCAACAGTAGAGTTAAAAATGTGACGGAAACCAATTGAACTCGTTTTGTTTTATTCGGTACATTGGAATTTAACCACAAAAGTGATTTTTTTTGTGTACCACATCACGCACAGCCTTTTATCTGCAACAAGTCAAATGAATGGAAACACACCTCTGGTGGGAAAATGCGCATGTTGTTTTTATGCAGATTTTAGAACATTTACATGAAAATATGTCACCAATTGGATGGAAACCCAGCTTCTGATTTATTTGGCTTCTGTCTGCGCTGAGAGAAATCATTAATATCTTGTTTGCCTGCCGACGCCAGTGATTGATTTCTCTCTATTAAGTTTTCCATTTGCCTGTCAGCTAAGCTTTACGTTTCGGTCCTCAATCCATACTCCTGTTAAATTCCTGCTCTTTTTTTGCTGATGAGGCCACTTTGCCTTTGTGCAGGAAGAGGGCTTTTTGGAGACGCAGAGGATGAAACACTCACCGACTTGAGAAATGTTTGTGTTCACCTCCTAGAGAAATTGGATCCTTTTGTTTCTTTTGTTAGGTTATATAGAAATTGTATCCTTTTGTTAGGTTATATAGAAATTGTCAGGCATAGGTGTATAGGTGGCAGAGAAGTCAGGCGCAGGAGAGTCAAACAGAGTGTAAAATGGAGTCTGAAGGGGCTGCAGGTTCCCAACTGGGAACACCCCCCCCCCCCTTCAGCCCAAACGGTGGCACAGGGAAAGCAAAAATATTCTTAAAAATATTTAACCTCCACACATTAACAAGTCCAATAGCTTAAATGAAAGATAAACACCTTGTTCATCTACCCAGCATGTCAGAATTTTTAAATGTTTTACAGCGAAAACATAGCACATATTTATGTTAAACCACCACTAGGAGAGCATACAATATGTAGCCACATTGCTATGCAAAATAGTACAATCACAAACGCAGGATTAAAAGAAAAATAGTTCACTAACCTTTTGAAAATCTTCATCAGATGACAGTAATAGCACATGTTACACAGTACATTTATGTTTTTTTCAATAATATGCAATTTATATCCATAAATCTCTGTTTACATTGAGCCATGTTCAAAAAATGCAGCAGAAATGTCCGGAGAAATTATAAATAGCTCCGGCAGCTAACGCCAGATAACAGCAATAAACATCATAAACTTTGACTAAATATACATGTTCTACATATATTTAGAAAGATACACTTCTTCTTAATGCAAACGCTGTGTTATATTTATTTTTAACGTTACAGAATTTGTTCACTATTCAATAATCTGAGACGGCGCTCAGGCATTAGCATTATTTCTCTACAATGTTGGATTCGACAAAAATACAATTTTATAACATAAATATTCCCTTACCTTTGATGGTCTTCGACAAGAATGTTGTGGAAGGAGTTATACTTACCTAATATAACGTTTGGTTGCTGTTGGTGTGTCTTTGTATTAGCAAACGCTAACATCTTCAGGTGAATTACCCCAGAAAGGACTTCTGATCACGAAAATTGCGCATCAAAACTTCAAATTTACATATTATATGTCGACTAAACTGGTCAAACTAAGTGCAGAATCAAGCTTTAGGATGTTTTTAACGTACAAAACAATTGGCGATTAAATCAAACATAACGAACTCTCCTCAAGCAGGCTGGAAAAAAAAGACCCTTTTCACAGAGCGCGCACCTGAAAACTCGTGACACCTCAGTATTTTGCCCGCAAAGCAGTCGAAGCTCGTGCTATTTTCTCCGTTCCACGTCTCATTGAAAGACGAGAGCGCGCTGAAGAAATAGAAACTGTTCCCAGATCCATAGCTGGTTGGGAAGGGTGGGGGCGATGACGTCAAAGTTGGCTGCCCTGTGAGTTCTGCTTTACATACAGACATAATTTGAACGGTTTTAGAAGCTTTAGAGTGTTTTCTATTCAATAATAATTTTTATATGCATATATTAGCAATTTTTGACAGTTTTTTTTTAGTTTACTTTGGGCACACAATTCATCCAAAGGGGGCAGTATTGTCCCGAGCCTTAACAGGCTATTAGTCCACGTAAAGTCCATGTAACATGCTCCATAACACTAGAAGGTACATACATAAACAAACATGGGTACGAGGACCCGACGCGCACCTATACAACATAAAACTACACTGACAATAAAACAATCTCTGACAAAGACGTGAGGGGAAACAGAGGGTTAAATGTGTGGGAAGACAAGACAAAACCAATGGAAAATGAAAAATGGATCAATGATGGCTAGAAGACCGGTGACGTCGAACGCCGAGCACCACCCGAACAAGGAGAGGCAACGACTTCGGCAGAAGTCGTGACAGTACCCCCCCCCCTGATGCGCGGCTCCAGCAGCGCGTCGACACCGGCCTCGGGGACGACCCGGAGGGCGAGGTGCAGGGCGATCCGGATGGAGACGGTGGAATTCTGATAACATGGAAGGATCTAACACGTCCTCCACCAGAACCCAGCATCTCTCCTCCGGCCCGTACCCCTCCCAGTCCACGAGGTACTGAAGGCCCCTCGTCCGACGTCTCGAATCCAAAATGGATCGAACAGAGTACGCCGAAACCCCCTCAATGTCTAGAGGAGGCGGAGGAACATCACGCACTTCAGCCTCCTGGAGCAGGCCAGCCACCATCGGCCTGAGGAGAGACACATGGAACGAGGGGTTAATACGGTAATGAGTGGGCAGTTGTAACCTATAACATACCTTGTTCACTCTCCTCAGGACTTTAAACGGCACCACAAACCGCGGACCCAGCTTCCGGCAGAGCAGGCGAAGGGGCAGGTTTCGGGTCGAGAGCCAGACCCTGTCCCCTGGTGCGAACACTGGGGCCTCACTGCGGCGACGGTCTGCGCCAATTTTCTGGCGCCTTATGGCACGCTGAAGGTGGACATGGGCTGCCTCCCAGGTTTCCTCAGCGTGCCGAAACCAATTGTCCACCGCAGGGGCCTCGGTCTGGCTCTGATGCCAAGGAGCCAGAACCGGCTGATACTCCCTTTCAATGTGTATTAGGGTAAGGTTAGTGGAGGAGTGACGTAGCGAGTTCTGAGCCATCTCTGCCCAGGGCACGAACTTCGCCCACTCCCCCGGCCGATCCTGGCAATAAGACCGCAGAAACCTACCCACATCCTGGTTAACGCTCTCCACCTGCCCATTACTCTCGGGGTGAAAACCTGAGGTAAGACTAACCGAGATCCCCAGACGCTCCATGAACGCCTTCCAGACCCTTGATGTGAACTGAGGACCCCGATCAGACACTATATCCTCAGGCACCCCATAGTGCCGGAAACGTGTGTAAACAGGGCCTAAACAGGGCAGTTTGTAAGGCCGTAGGGAGACCGGGCAAAGAGAGGAGACGACAGGACTTTGAAAACCGATCCACAACGACCAGGATCGTGGTGTAACCCTGTGAAGGTAGACGATCAGTCAAAAAATCCACCGACAGGTGCGACCACGGCCGTTGAGGAACGGGTAGAGGTTGTAGCTTAACTCTGGGCAGGTGTCTAGGAGCCTTGCACTGGGCGCACACCGAGCAGGAAGAAACATAAATCCTCACGTCCTAAGCTGAAGTGGGCCACCAGTACATCCCTTCAAGACAGTGCATCGTCCGACCTATCCCAGGACGACCAGAGGAGGGTGGCATGTGAGCCCAATAGATCAATCGGTCGCGGACAGCAGACGGAACGTACAGACAACCATCTGGACACTCAGGGGGAGAGGGCTCTGCACGTGACGCCCGCTCAATGTCCGCGTCCAGCTCCCACACTACAGGCGCCACCAGACACGAAGCTGGGAGTATGGGAGTGGGATCCATGGATCGCTCCTCTGTGTCATACAGCCGAGACAATGCGTCAGCCTTAACATTCTGGGAGCCTGGTCTGTAAGAAAGAGTAAACACAAAACGAGTGAAAAACATGGCCCACCTTGCCTGGCAAGGATTCAATCTCTTCGCCTGCCGGATGTACTCCAGATTGCGGTGGTCAGTCCAGATGAGAAAAGGGTGTTTAGCCCCCTCAAGCCAATGACTCCACACCTTCAAAGCTTCTACGACAGCTAACAGCTCTCGGTTCCCCACATCATAGTTTCGCGCCGCCGGGCTGAGCTTCTTCGAAAAGAAAGCACAGGGTCGAAGCTTCAGTGGCGTACCCGAACGCTGAGAGAGCACTGCTCCTATCCCAGCTTCGGATGCGTCCACCTCCACTATGAATGGCAAAGAGGGATCCGGATGAGCCAGCACAGGCACTGAGGTAAACAGAGTCTTCAGGTGCTCAAAAGCCCTGTTCGCCTCAGCCGACCACTGCAAGCGCACCGGGCCCCCCTTTAGCAGTGAGGTAATGGGAGCTGCCACCTGACCAAAACCCCGGATAAACCTCCGGTAGTAATTGGAAAACCCCCAAAAACGCTGCAACTCCTTTACCGTGGTTGGAGTCGGCCAATTATGCACGGCTGTGAGGGGAAGACATGAGGGGAAACATAGGGTTAAATACACAACAGGTAATGAATGGGATTGAAAACAGGTGTGTGGGAAGACAAGACAAAACCAATGGAAAATAAAAAATGGATCAATGATGGCCAGAAGACCGGTGACGTCGAACGCCGAGCACCGCCTGAACAAGGAGAGGCAACGACTTCGGCAGAAGTCGTGACAGAAATTGGATCCTTTTGTTAGGTTATATAGAAATTGGATCCTTTTGTTAGGTTATATAGAAATTGGATCCTTTTGTTAGGTTATATAGAAATTGGATCATTTTGTTAGGTTATATAGAATTTGGATCCTTTTGTTAGGTTATATAGAAATTGGATCCTTTTGTTAGGTTATATAGAAATTGGATGTGCTTGTGTGAGTTTTGATTTTGGGTGAATGAGGATCGCAACAACAAACTGATTGATTGTCAAACAAATAAAATAAAATCCGTAGACAGAATAATTTCCCCCTCAACTGTAGATCACATTGAGAATTATGTAACACTATATCAGTCTCTCCTGCTTTCTGAGCCTTTGCCCTTTTCTCTGCTGTCTCTTTCTCTCCCTCATCATCACCTCTCTCTCCCTTCTCTCTTGTGACCTAAGCCCTAGTCTCCAGGAGGTTTCTCAGGCCACTTGCTTTAGGTTTTCAGGTTTGGCCCTTAAGCCGGAGCTCTTGAAGTGGTAATGGGACCTTGGAGAATGATTCTCTTTGAGCTC
The DNA here is from genome assembly GCF_036934945.1 of Oncorhynchus masou masou. Lineage (NCBI taxonomy): Eukaryota > Metazoa > Chordata > Actinopteri > Salmoniformes > Salmonidae > Oncorhynchus > Oncorhynchus masou. Next base: position 34,463,702 of record NC_088222.1, on the reverse strand, counting down.
GGGCTGTATGTGGACTGGGGAGGCACAGTACTACACAGCCCTGGGCCTGTTAGTGGTGGCTACTGGGGAATGGCATGGGCCACAGGGAGAGGAGGAGGAGGAAGGAGGGAGGGAGGGAGGAGAGAGAGAAAGAAGGGGGTGAGCGGAGAGGGAGGGAGAGTCCCCAGCTCTTACCCCATCATTTGATTTGTTTTTCTTTTACGGCTGGTTAAGTGCGTGGATCACACAGCAGAGCACACTGTGCTGCACACCACAGCCATCGCTCTCACTTTTTCTTTTTCTCTCTCCTTCTCTTCTTCTCTCCCTCTCTGCTGCTGAATCCCTGAGCCCATGGGCTGCTCCCAGGCCTTCATTGGTCTTTGGAGCAATTCACAGAGCTGTGTGTGTTATAACAAATCTCGGTTTGGACTCTCCCTATGTTTTAATAAAATCAACTATATATAGGCTATGTCTGATGCTTTAAGCACTGCAATTAAAAATGAAGAGACAAATTACTAAAGAGGGAGCAAGAGATCAATACAGCCTAACCAGAAGAAAAAAAACTGTTCCCGACCCGACACTCCTCCTCCCAATGCCCGCTGCTGCTGGCCTTCTGCTGCTAGCAACTTCAGGATGGTAATGGCAGAATCTGTTGTTGCAGGTAATAGACTACACCAGCGGTCAGTAACCTTCACCATTTGGAGTGCTAAGTTATCTTACCATTTCTACCGATCTTTGTGCCAGTTATGATTTTGTTATGCACATTTTCATGGAACAGTTTCATTTAATTTATAATAAAATCCAAAAATCAATGTCATGTGGTTAATCAAAAGTATATTTAAATGAAAATTATACAAATCTAAAAGTAAATTCTATTGCCATTGCCAATGTAATAGCCTACATAAATCCAACAAATAAAAACATTGTAGCCCGCAGGTAGAAAATATCCTGATAAAAATAAATATCCTATAGATCACATTGGCTATGCATGGCCTGTCTGCAAGGAACTTGAAACATTGTATCAACTATTAACTTGGATCAGGCCTGAAGCTATTGTTTGCAACATTGTATAAAATATTCTGGGCCCTCAGAGTTTCCATGCCCAGTGAGTTCCATACAGACAGTCACAGCTGTAGGCAATTTGCGCAAGGGATAAGAAGTAATCAGATAGGCCTTTTTATGACATTTCCACCAAATCAGAGCATGAATGTTTTCCTTTCATGCGGAGTGGTTATTGAAAGGGAGAGAGCTGGAAAGATTTTTAAAAATAGGCTACGTTGAGGGGACAAAATGGTGCCGTAGAGAGAACACTGTGTTTCAGCGAGCTCCCGTTGCATTTGTAAATTTATATTTTTACATTAACCTCCTAGCTTGAAAAAGTGGTAGACATGCCCAACAGAACTACTAAGAACTCGACCAAAACCACCATCTCTGTAGATGTGCAGGAGGAGCTAGCTATGCTAACGTTAGCTAACAGCATTGCGGATCCAGGCACAATGGACCTGGTGATTCAAAAGATGACTGATAACATTACTAAAGTGATCGATGTTAAGATAAGAACGGTCTTGGAAGCAATAGCGGGCTTGGGTTGTCAAACGTGTTGATGAGGCGTGAGGAAGAATTGCTACAGTGGAAACTTCAACTACATCTATGGACACTAAGATAAAAGCACTTGAGAAACAGGTGCGCGAAATGGCGGAGCACATTGACGACTTGGATAATCGAGGACGCAGATGCAATATTCGTGTTGTGGGACTCCCGGAAAATTCTGATGGGACACGTTCAGTAAAAAGTTTTGTGGAATGGATCCCTGGCTACCTACAAATGGACACTAAAGGCTGGTCGTGTGAAGCGGTTCCAACCAGCGCCCACGGCCAGTGGTTATAAAGTTTCACAACCGACAAGCAGCGTGTCATGGACACGGCTAGAAACATTGTTTCTGACGGGAGTCAACGTAAAAGTCCAAAGGTCTCATTCTTCAATGATTATTCCACAGCGGTTGTACGAAGACGCAAAGCGTTTGATGAGGCGAAGGCTCGACTCAAGAGAATGAAGATGGACTACGCACTGCTGAACCCGGCCACATTGAAGATTATGGTCAACGGATCGCCTAGACAACTCTACACACCTGAAGAGGCTGCTGCGTTTATTGACTCTCTCGGGTAAATAACTTTAATCTGCACCTCCGTAGCATTGGATAACTTTTTTTTATTTGAATCTCATCATGAAACAGACGTGTGAGTTCTCACATGGTCCGGTTCAGTAATATTCGTATCTTTATTATTTACTTGCTATAGTAACTGCGGCTATAGCTCAGGCTGAGATATGTGTGAATCTATATCGGTGCCCAGGCTTGGTTTTAGGTGGAAGCGCCTCAATATTCTTCTATTGATTTTAATTTCCATATATATAAAGGATGAGGCTCTTGAGTGGCAATGCGGACTTAAGAGTCTACATTGGAATGTTGAAATCCCCTGCATGTTAGCTAGCTGGAAAACCCCCTTTTGGGTCTTTACAGGTTTAATTTTTGGGTTTAGCATAGTTAGAGTTCAGGGTTCATATCGTTTGTTTATGCTCGGTGAGATAGAAGAAAGTTCAAGACATGGAAAAAGGTTCCACCCCACTTTTACAGTAGGATTCAGTCTGGATATTGAATGGTCAAAGTGCAATGGCAGGTAACAGACTGTGTGTATGGAACATTAGAGGGAGCCATAACCCCATTAAAAGGAAGAAGGTACTGTCTTTTTTGAAAAAAGAAAATATTGATATGGCCCTGTTGCAAGAAACTCATTTGTATGATAAGGAGCATCTGAAATTACAACAAGGGGGGTTTGGTCAAGTGTTTTTCTCATAAGCGGTATAGCTTCACTCTCTCCTCAAGCTAAGTCACTTAAAGCTATTTGTGATGATCTGGGGTATGCTGATGTTTGGAGAACTTTTCATCCCTCCAACAGTGTTCATTTTTTTCTCTGCACCTCATGTATCTCAGACTAGAATAGATTACTTTTTTATGCCCAGGACGTCTTTTCAGTCTGTTTTATCCGCTAGGATAGGAATCATAGTCATATCTGATCATGCTGAGGTGATCCTGGACATAAAACTCAATGGGGCATTCAATCAGTCAAGACATTGGAGGTTGAATACAACCATTCTGAAAAAAACATATACATTCACATCATATTTTATTACAGAGTTTAAAGCATTTTTCTCTATTAACTCTCAATCAACCAATAACCCCTCGCTCCTTTGGGAAACCTGTAAAGCGTACGCCAGGGGTCTGATTATGTCATACACAGCCACTAAGAGACGTGAAAAGCAAAAAAATGTTAGAGGGTGAATTTGGAACTAAAGAGAAGGACTACATTAAAACTCCCACTCCTGCCCTATTAAAGGAAATATCAGTCCTTAGATCAACGATGGACTCTCTCCTAACACAGGACACTGAAAAGAAAATGAGATTTGTCAGGCAAAAGCTATATGAACATGGCGATAAGCCAGGAAAGTACTTGGCATACCTAGCTAAAAAGAGAGCTGACTCTCAGTCAATTGCCACTATTACTGATTCTGAAGGCAATCAATTATATGAAAATAAATTGATAAATGACTCATTTAAGAAATTCTATGCAAACCTTTATGCCTCAGAACTGCCAAATGATGCACCCAAATGAATGGAGAACTTATTGTCTAAGATTGAGCTTCCTACTATCTCCGAAGAACAGAGGTCTCTCCTTAATGCCCCTATTACCGAGGAAGAGATAATGTTCGCAATTAAGAATTTGCAAAATGGTAAGGCCCCAGGACCAGATGGGTTTTGTAGTGAGTTCTATAGAGTTCCATGGCCTGATCCTTGAGCCATTGCGTGATATGTTTAACCACTCATTTTCAAATGACCAGCACCCTCAAACGCTGAGAGAAGCCAACATATCACTTATTCTCAAAAAGGGAAAATGTCCAGAGTCTTGTTCCTCATACAGACCAATTTCCCTTCTGAATGTGGATAGAAAATTGCTTTCTAAAATTTTAGCCACAAGATTAGAGGACCCACTGTCACTAATTGTGAAAGGAGACCAAACTGGCTTCATTAAGGGCCGTAAGTCATGCAACAATGTCAGGCGGCTTCTTAATGTAATTCAAGACTACCAACAAAGTGGATGGTCTTGTGCTCTCCCTAGATGCTGAGAAAACATTTGATCGTGTGGAGTGGTCTTACCTATTCTTTGCTCTAAAAATCGGGTCTAGGGGACAACTTTATAAAATGGGTGAAAGTTTTATATGCTGATCCTCATGCTGCTGTCCTTACTAATGGGCTAAGGTCAAATAGCTTTTCTATATACAGAGGTACCAGACAGGGCTGTCCTTTGTCCCCTCTCTTCTTTGCACTCGTTATGGAACCACTGGCCGAGGCCATCAGGGTAACGCCTGCTATACAGGGGCTGCTCACTGGTGATGTTCACCATAAAATATCCTTATTCATCTCTAGTCCCGAGACTTCAATTACATCTCTTATTAATATTATTGAATTTTTCAGCGAATTCTCAGGCTACAAGATTAACTAAATCAGAGGTTATGTCACTTGGTAACCTTCACTCTGTACCTACTACCTCTCCCTTCCCTTTTAAATGGTCTCCCTCAGGTTTTATGTATCTGGGTATATTTGTAACTCCTACATTCCAGCAAATGTACAAAGCCAATTTTCTTCCCTTGTTTGATACAATAAGACAGGATCTGGAGTGCTGGAACTCTCTCCCGATTTCTTGGTAGGGTAGAACTTTACCCAATCCAAATGATCCCAGTATTACGCTCCAATAAGGTAATAAAGGATGTAAATGGATGGCTAAGTTCCTTTATATTATGTAAACGCAAGCCAAGACTTAAGATGGCAATATTGCAGCTGCCAAGTTCTATGGGTGGCTTGGATCTGCCCAATATCAGGTTCTATCAGTGGTATGCCCACCTATGTTATATTTCTGACTGGATCACAAACGATGACTCCTCTATTTGGTTAGACATTGAGACTTCTCTTTCAAAATACCCCTTACAGGATCTTTTATTCTTCAGAAGTTTCAAGTCTGTAAAAGATAACTGCAATAATCCCATTACACTTAACACACTCAAAGTATGGAGGTCAGTTCAACGCTTCCTGGGAAGGTCCAAACTAACCTCTGCTCTTACCCCAATTCTTACCATCCCAGATTTTGGTCCAGGATTGCTGGATGCTGGCTTTCACTTTTGGCTTAATAGGGGCATTTGCAGACTAAATGACTTATTTGCTGATAAGATTTTATTGTTATTTGAGCAGATGGTCGAGAAATATGGACTCCCAATGCAGGACTTTTTCCGCTTCCTACAAGTAAGACATTATATTCTGAAGAGCACCACCTTAATTGGTAACCCTGATATGTCTGTCATTGAAAGAATGCTTTTTTTTCCCACAAAGGAAAATGTATGTAAGTCAGTTTTATGATGCTGTAAGGTCCTTTTCTGCTGTCAACACAGAGGGTGAAACAAGTGTGGGAGAAGGAATTGTCTGTTACTATTGACGAAGAGATGTGGGAGGACATTTGGAGATATGCAAAAACAATATCTATATGTAATCGTACTAGAGTAATCCAATTAAGAATAATACACAGATTGCATATATCCCCAAATCGCAGACATGCTTTTAGCCCCACTTCCTCTTCTCCTCAGTGTCTTAAATGAAAACCTGATACAGGCACCCTAACACATTGAAGTTGGTCTTTACACAGTTCACAACGAGCCAAGTGGCCCAAACTGCTGCATATACCCTGACTCTGTTTGACAGAACGTAAGAGAAGTGACACAATATCCCTAGTTAAAAGAAATTCATGTTAGCAGGCGATATTAACTAAATATGCAGGTTTAAAAAAATATATACTTGTGTATTGATTTTGAGAAAGGCATTGATGTTTATGGTTAGGTACACATTGGTGCAACGACAGTGCTTTTTCGCGAATGCGCTTGTTAAATAACCGTTTGGTGAAGTAGGCTGTGATTCAATGATAAATTAACAGGCACCGCATCGATTATATGCAACGCAGGACAAGCTAGATAAACTAGTAGTATCATCAACCATGTTTACTTAACTAGTGATTATGTTAAGATTGATTGTTTTTTTTATAAGATAAGTTTAATGCTAGCTAGCACCTTACCTTGGCTCCTTGCTGCACTCGCATAACAGGTAGTCAGCCTGCCACGCAGTCTCCTCGTGGAGTGCAATGTAATCGGACATGATCGGTGTCCACAAATGCCGATTACCGATTATGAAAACTTGAAATCGGCCTTAATTAATCGTTCATAATTATTGTTGATTTAGAAATTGTCGATTTAGAAATTGTACTACTGGTAATACTAGTGTGCCATCCCCAGCAGCCTCTGCAATGGATTAGTAAACTGAGACAGGTGTCTCATTTACAATTACGTTATGTCTTATCCAGAGCGACTTACAGTAGTGCTTGAATACATTTTCATACTGGTCCCCCGTGGGAATCAAACCTACAACCTTGGCATTGCAAGCGCCATATTCGACCAACTGCGTCACACAGGACCCACACAGGTTGCTTGTGCCATAACACATTTTTTAAATATATTTACAACAGCTTGACTAAAAATCTCGGTCTACCAGCAGCCTATCGACCAAACAATTGACCAATCGACTAAATGGGGTCAGCCCTAATGTGTGTGTGTGAGCCTGCCTCTTGTCAGCGGTCAGGCCCAGTGCAGCTCATCTCGATTGTGCAGGGTTGTACACACACGATTGTACACACACGGACGTTCAATGTGCCCGGCCCAGGAAAACCGCTGTGCTGGGACTAAGAGACTGTGTGTCTGTGTGTGTGTGTCTACAGTTGGTGTTTCAGAGGAATATAATCATTAAATGCAATGAAAACCCTACCACTGAGGCTCCCGCTTTCTAAGATAGCTCGGGACAAGATTTTACCATACTTTTCCTTTTTTGAAGCCGTTCAATTCTCTTGTGTTTTAGCCATTTTCTGGCAACTGCTTGTCTGCTGGCAGTTTTGTCTATGCCTCTAATCTAATGTTATCTCTATTTTCACATGGGTCTCGCTGCGTTCAATGTGGTAGAATTCCTCTCTCACTGTGATCCTTACACAAACAGCCTTATCAGTTATTACTCTCTCTGTAGAAAGCTCTTCTGAAGCTTGTCAAGCTCTCCCACTTGTCTGTCTGTCTGTCTGTCTGTCTGTCTGTCTGCCTGCCTGCCTGCTTGCCTGCCTGCCTGCCTGTCTGCCTGTCTGCCTGCCTGTCTGCCTGTCTGCCTGCCTGTCTGTCTGTCTGTCTGTCAGTCAGTCATACCACCTGGGTGGGGTGGAATGTACTAATGTTCTACACATGGGAATGCTCACAGTTATTTGACATTTTGTTTTGGAGCTAACTACATAACTATGTTGTGTTCCCCACAGTGTTGATGATTGCAGTGCTTTTGTGTGTGAGTGTTCGTTGGAAGTTTTTGAAAATGGGATTGGATGATTCAAGAGATGACAGACTCAGATCCTAGATAAGTCTGGATGGGCCCACTCCAGCTGACAGCCCAGTATTTATTCAGTACAAAAGAAGCCCTGGAACACTGTGCACTCTTACCTAACCACAGGATGTGCTTCAAGCTGTGCTGCCATCACTGCCTGGGCTCTGGGTTCTCCTCCAGTCACTCTCTGGGTTCTCCTCCAGTCACTCTCTGGGTTCTCCTCCAGTCACTCTCTGGGTTCTCCTCCAGTCACTCTCTGGGTTCTCCTCCAGTCACTCTCTGGGTTCTCCTCCAGTCACTCTCTGGGTTCTCCTCCAGTCACTCTCTGGGTTCTCCTCCAGTCACTCTCTGGGTTCTCCTCCAGTCACTCTCTGGGTTCTCCTCCAGTCACTCTCTGGGTTCTCTTCCAGTCACTCTCTGGGTTCTCCTCCAGTCACTCTCTGGGTTCTCCTCCAGTCACTCTCTGGGTTCTCCTCCAGTCACTCTGGGTTCTCCTCCAGTCACTCTCTGGGTTCTCCTCCAGTCACTCTCTGGGTTCTCCTCCAGTCACTCTCTGGGTTCTCCTCCAGTCACTCTCTGGGTTCTCCTCCAGTCACTCTCTGGGTTCTCCTCCAGTCACTCTCTGGGTTCTCCTCCAGTCACTCTCTGGGTTCGGTTCCGACTGAGTCTCAGCCTGTCTGCCCTCCCTTTTATGTCATGCTCTCGCTCTCTCACTCTATCTGTGACAGGTTGCGTGTAGCAGACAAGGACAGGTGGCCCACATTTCTCCCTGACATCAGTCTGCCATAAAGCTTTGTCAATGTCAGTCCTGATGTGATGTATGGGGGAATCCGCTGCTCTGACACATCATTCGCTATGCTGCTCAAGTCAATGGTTCAACTCAGTCAGTTGTGTGAAATCATTTTCACAGCCTAACAAAAATGTAGAGGTTTTACTTATATCAAGAAATATAATGATATTTGAGTGTACCCGTGCATGTACTGTCAAATTTGCCATGGTGTGAGGGGCTATGCCCATTCTAGCCATTCTATTTCTATGGGTATACTCTTGGTATTGCAAAGCCTTTATGACAGTTCTCTGGATAGAGCACTCCTGAGAGGTTAAAAGCTGCCAGGGAGAGTTAGCAGTGGCTCTGGAGGGCAAAGTTTGACATGTCTGACAGGTAGACAGGCAGGTGATGCAACATGCTGTCATTGAGGCCACACAGACTCTACATTCCGGTGACATACTGTATTCCCCCATGACAATACCGTGACTCACAGGGCATCCCAAGACCTTCCCAAGGGACTGACAGGGCATCCCAAGACCTGCCCAAGTGACTGACAGGGCTTTATAACATATCAGGTTACAATAGTTACTCTCTAGCTCTACACATAAAGTCCCTATTAGATATAATTTAGAATTTAGTATTATATTCTATGCCTATGAACTACCCTCTTACCAGCCACACAGAGCTTATATTTGTACAGTACAGAGTAATCAATATCTCTTACTACACATTATATAATTCGTTTTAGTGCATTTTTTCAGGACCACAATAGATAAACCAGACCATTTCATATTTCCTAAGCATTACTCAATTCCCCCTTATCCCAGGAGCCTGGTCCCTATAAACATTTAGAACACTAGATCCAGCAGTCGGGCATGCATCGAGAGCCTGCGTTCTGCCTGAGGGCACACACAGTGCACAGCACTCAGGCAGTAGGGCATGTTACTTAGCCATAGACCTCTCTGTGTCCCAAAGCAATCAGAACCTCCGTGAGGGTACTGCTGGAGTAAATAGGGGTCATTGAGGGGGACATTAAATACACTTCACAGTGTGGATTGACTTGATATGGATATTTGATAAAGAGAAAAGATGAAGCAGTGAAGGGTGTTATCGTTATGTGTATTGCAGGGCCATACCTCTCCCTTTCTTTTTAGTTATTTCCTGTCTTCTCTATCTGTGTCTCTATGTGTGTCTGTGGAGTGTGTGTGCGCGTGTGTGTATCCTCAGTCTGCAAAGTAGAATCTGTCAGAATAATTGATTTGGCTGATTAACAGCAGGCACAGAGAGTGGAAACTGTGCCATGTAATAAATAATGGTATTAGCCTAGTGGGTTTAATGATATTTTCCTCATCTGTAATATTTCATTAGCGTGGCTAATTGAAAAGGAACTGGTCTTCCTTGAATCAAAAGTACTGTACTTATTGTCTAAGATCATTCATTCCCAGACTTAACACAGATGGTTCATTCTGCGGCGATTCATCACAGACAATTTCTTAAAGAGATTTATTTAAAGAGCCGGTGTCGGATTGGCCAGCCTCTCCAGGCCTATTAGGGAAGTGTGTGAGTGTTTCTTTCTACTGTCTGATAGCCTATATTGTTGAGATGCGTCAGATATGATACTCAGTATATACAATTGCAAATATTTGATGATATTTACAAGACTAATGAGATATTACATGTCCATCTCTTTTTTTATTTGGTTTTGTGTGGTATTGGACGCACACACACTAGATCTCTCACCTCTTGTAATCTCTCCCTCCACCTCTACCACTGTCTATATGTTGATATGCTTCAGAGCTAAAGAGGGGCCTGGATCTTTTGTTGTCCTGTGAATGAATGCAGGGTTACATTTACCCCATATAGACACTAATAACAGAGGGGTAAGGGTGTTTTTAGCAACATTCATATCCTCGCCTCTGATAATACACTTCTGAAGTCCCCTCCTAAAAACACCTTGTGCCACCTTTGGAAATCATGTTACTTGCAGGACAATTTCAGCTTAATAGTGGCAGGAAGGGAAGGGGGGGCTGGATGAGGGGGGAAGGGGGCTGCACGGGTGAGGAGCTGTTGGGTGGATCATCATGGTAGTAATTTTGCTGGTGTAGCGTGAACCCACCACTAACTCATTTGGAGTATCCCAATTTGCATATTCCCATCAAATTGAGTCGTCGGTGGACAGCTGGTGCGCGGAGACGTTTTGTTCAACTATTTTGAGATAACTGATTAAGTCAATTAAAGTTTAATGCATTGCTAAAACGCTGGTAATTATGTAATTAAATGTTCAGGCTGCAGTTTCAAATCCAGTTGCAGTTCCAAGACCTCTATTTGTTCTGTTGACATCCTGATGGTATTCATTTATAGAATCATTATCTCCTCGCAACAGTTTAGCAAATCGTATGTTGGATCTGTTCCTCTCTTAATTATTGTGTTACATGCAGTTCAGAGGAGGCTGGTGGAAGGAATTATAGGAGGATGGGTTGTAATGGCTGGAATGGCATCAATGGAATGGGGTCAAACGTGGTTTCCATAGATTTCATGTGTTTGATACCTTTCCATTCATTCCATTCCAGCCATTACAATGAGCCTGTCCTACTATAGCTCCTCCCACCAGCCTCCACTGATGCAGATAAACCCACCTCTCCACATTTCATCCACCCATTTTGTTGGCGGTTGTGTGAAGGTAAAAGGAACTCCCCTCCTGTCTTTTGGGACGATGTGAGTTGATGCCAGACAAGCACCTGTTGGGTCACAGAGTAGACTGAGAGGAGCAGCTGTACTGGCTGTTGGGTCACAGAGTAGACTGAGAGGAGCAGCTGTACTGGCTGTTGGGTCACAGAGTAGACTGAGAGGAGCAGCTGTACTGGCTGTTGGGTCACAGAGTAGACTGAGAGGAGCAGCTGTACTGGCTGTTGGGTCACAGAGTAGACTGAGAGGAGCAGCTGTACTGGCTGTTGGGTCACAGAGTAGACTAAGAGGAGCAGCTGTACTGGCTGTTGGGTCACAGAGTAGACTGAGAGGAGCAGCTGTACTGGCTGTTGGGTCACAGAGTAGACTAAGAGGAGCAGCTGTACTGGCTGTTGGGTCACAGAGTAGACTGAGAGGAGCAGCTGTACTGGCTGTTGGGTCACAGAGTAGACTGAGAGGAGCAGCTATACTGGCTGTTGGGTCACAGAGTAGACTGAGAGGAGCAGCTATACTGGCTGTAGCAGCCAGGTAGACATGAACATTTAAAGCAGGGTTTTGATAATGTGCTAAACGCAGACATAATGTTACACTGACTCCATCTGCTCCTTCTAGGGCTGTGGTGGAGTGTGTGAGGCAGTGATGGGGGGGGGGGGGGGGTCGGAGTCAACAGGTGGTTCAACTGAGCAGTAGCATTACCTGGGAACAAACACTGTAAACACACCCACTGTTTGAAGAGGCTGCTGATTGCTCTCTCAGTCCCTCCTGTGTGTGTTATTGCTGGGGAAATAACAATAAAAGACCAAACAGTGAAAGACCACACTTGACCAGAGGGGTACCAGTTGGGTACATGTGGATCACTCCTCTACAGTGAGCTGGTGTTTAGTTGCTGTGACAGGCTATAATAGGCCCAGACTCCAGGCAGAAGGTTAGGCCACAGTCGTAAGGGAGACATGTGAAGGTACTAATGATGGGATTTGCACCAATAGCACTTGTGATCGTGCTGTTGAGCAGGACTTGATGTTCTAGTGCTGTTGAGCAGGACTTGATGTTGTAGTGCTGTTGAGCAGGACTTGATGTTCTAGTGCTGTTGAGCAGGACTTGATGTTCTAGTGCTGTTGAGCAGGACTTGATGTTCTAGTGCTGTTGAGCAGGACTTGATGTTCTAGTGCTGTTGAGCAGGACTTGATGTTCTAGTGCTGTTGAGCAGGACTTGATGTTCAATCAACAACCTGAGTACCTTTTGCAGACCCTCAGAAAGGGGGTTGTGTTGATTGTGGACTATTTTGTTTCTTTGCCTAGATGCAAATGGGGGTGATTTGTTTATTGGATAGCTAATGGAGGTGGTAATGACATTGTATTATGTCCATTAAGAGGTTTCTGTTAACTTCATGAATGGGAGGAGCAGGGTTTGAAAACAAACACCTTCATCCTTTTTTTCTGTGGATTTAAGCTACATGTAGCAGCCAAGCATATAATGGCTGCCGCCCGAGAGGGAGAGGGATTGAGAGAGAGAAGGGAGAGCGAGAACAGAGAAAGAGAGAGGAAAAAGGGGAGGGAGAGAGAGTAAAAGGCCATCATTGTATCAGGAGATCAATGAGATCAGACAAGCTTAAAAAGGCTCTTAACTGAGGAGACAGACCACCTTGGACCTTAATCAGATTAATGTTTTAAATAAATATTTGTTGCATTTTCATTCTGTGGCCGGCCTCTCTTGTTTTCTCGACTCTTGAAATTATGTTTTTTCAACCTATGAAATGCACACCTCCGCCTGCAAAATGAAACAAACAAATGATGTAAAACCATGTTAACAACAGGGCTGAGATGCCAAATGGTTAGCTTGGGAAAGTGAAACACAGCTCAGATAGTAAGGACAGGGCCTGTGACCCCAGGTGAACTTATGATATATAAAAACTAACTGGTTTAGCTACACCGTCAGTGCCTCATCTGTGTCCTTCCCTACATCGGAGTTCTGTCTAAATCCCTATTGCAAGAGACTAGGAAGTAACGCAGTGTTTCTCTGGTCTAGAGTGCCTGTTGAATGATTCCTTTCCATAGAGTGTCAAGCATCCCGCCAGTAGCCATAAGCTGTGCTCTGTCTGTGACACTGTTGGACAAACACTTGTCACTGCTGCTCATAAATCACATGATCTGGTCTGTTAGTGGGGAAAGCAAACACTTCACCAGAGACATAAAACAACAATCTATGTTCCCCACTCACACTTCCTTCTAATGAATGACTCATTGGAAAATAGAAAGTTAATATGCATGTCATTATGTGTCATTATGTGTCATTCCTAAAAGGGATTAGTCGAAGAGTCAAATTACCAATTATACATTTCATCTGGTAATTTGCTCAACCAAGTATTTTTTTTAATGTTCTACTCAACTGATTTTAATCAGTTCTATTTTATATGTAAATATCATAATTAATTTGCAAAGCAAACATGTTTGGTGGCTAAATGAGCCTCTAAGGTTTATTTCAGAGAACCCTAATGCAACAGAAACATATGTAGGCATCTTCACTGAACATCCTCCTCATGTGTCCGGTTGCCTTCTTCATGAGGTGAAAATCCATCTCAATTGAGGGAAAATCCCAAGTTATTGCAATACACACATCATCTCTTTGTGCTCATGTCTTGCACACACACACACACGCACACGCACACGCACACGCACGCACGCACGCACACACGCACACACACACACACACACACACACACACACACACACACACACACACACACACACACACACACACACACACACACACACACACACACACACACACACACACACACACACACACCAGGTTTGGGAGTTACTGATTATTCTCTCTCTCTACTGTATCTAGCTAAGGAATGCTGTTTTATCACGTTTCCAGTATGGCTCACCGTGTCTTTTTCCCTCTAGCAGCAGCACTAGCCCTGGAGCTCGCTTTCACTCTGTTTCTAATTAGCAGGGCTGAGGCCTATGGGTTCACGCTCCATTGCTGGCTTTAATGTCTACACTACAGCCTATAAATAGTGCAGGTGGCAGGTCTCTGGAGAGCAGGAGAAGAGCCTCAGTTTATAGAGTTTTATATTAGGAGGGGGAAATAGACCTCACCTCACATAGAACCGCATGCACTAACCTGTTGTTTTAACTCTATATTAATTGCAGTGTTAGCCCCGAGCACATATATGTACAATGGTATTTCGTCATTATTGGACATGTTGGACATGGCTGGAATAGATCTCTTAATATTTAGTTAATACACCAACCTGAAAGGCTGTTGAATAGTTGCAGGTTTTTATATTGTGCAGAGTGTTGTGCAGGAATGTTGGAGATGGATGTGGTACTGCATGTTCTTAATTTGTATCACAACCTTTATTTGCACTAAGTGTTTTGTTTGTCCTCAACCATTTTCAATTTCAGTGTTTTGTCATTACTTGGGAGAATGTACAATGCAGCCGCACGTTTCCTATTTAGCCGTTGTAACCAAAGAGATTTGACTTAGACTTCCAAAATGTGATTCCTTTGTTTTAGGAAAGCTGTATTAGGAAAGCTCAGTTTAGTTTCCAGAGTTTCTCTTAAAGATAAAATGTTCAGGTTTGTTATGTATTGATGGATCGAGGTAGCAACAAGTACTCAGACAGGTTATAGAGGATTGAGTTATACACTTTATGGAGGTTGGATTGAGACACATTATGGAGGCTTGAGTGAGACAGGTTATAGAGTGTTGAGTGAGTCAGATTATGGAGGATGGAGTGAGACCGGTTATAGAGTGTTGAGTGAGTCAGATTATGGAGGATTGAGTGAGACAGATTATAGTGTTGAGTGAGTCAGATTATGGAGGATGGAATGAGACAGGTTATAGAGGTTTGAGTGAGTCAGATTATGGAGGATTGAGTGAGACAGATTATAGTGTTGAGTGAGTCAGATTATGGGGGATGGAATGAGACAGGTTATAGAGGTTTGAGTGAGTCAGATTATGGAGGATGAGTGCGAGACAGGTTATAGAGGTTTGAGGGAGGGAGTCAGATTATGGAGGATGGAGTGAGACAGGTTATAGAGGTTTGAGTGAGCATCAGTGCAGTCTAATTATGTGCTTGCTGTACCCAGTTGCTAAGCAACCTTGCCTGCTTCGCTGAAGCCATGCTGTCCCATAAGAAACATCACATCACTGGAGGGAAGGACAGAGGAGAGGGTAATATGTAGGACACACTAAATTCAGCCATGTACTTAGTTATTTCCGGGCCTACATCTCACACTGAAAGGTTTCCTACATTTTCTCCCACATACACTTCCAGGAAATTGCAGACAAAGTAGCTAGCCTGCTTCCCCTGGCTACTCAGTTTAACTCAAGACAAGTAAGCTTGATTCTAGTGAGCGTGTTATTTCTCCCCCCTGCTAATGTATCATGGTTAAAGGTGTCTGCATACTAGGTTTGCTTTGCTCCTAGCAGAAATGGGCCTCGCATACTCCCTTAAAATACCTTTGCTTTAAAAACAGCAATAGTGCTGTTTGTCCCTCTTGAGACACGGTAGCCATTATGCACTTCCTCAAAATAGTCTGAATTAATTTAAGATAACTCAAGATATCTGGAATGAATGGACTTTTTTGCCAAGGTTTTAGTTGTGCAATTGTATGTCTTCATTAAAGAATCCTTACTGTAGACCAATCACAGACGAAGGGGCATAGACTTCGACTACCGAACTTCGGCTTGCGCCAGGAAAATTGTAGTGTGCACGAACAGCCGAAAAAACCCTTGCCGAAGACCAAAACGATGCAAAAAATGCCACAAAATGTTTTCAGAATATATAATATAACTGTTTCGGATAGGAAGCACGCGGATGCCTTAAGTGTCTGTTGGTTAAATCAGTGAGGCTAAAGACCATAGTGTGATCCTTCTGGGCTAATCTGTGTGCTAACTAGGCTAAACCACTCCACTGTCAGTTGGAGAGCCCATGGAGATAGATGGGGGGTGAGAGAGAGAGAATGGCCTTGTGTTCAGACAAAAACCATTAACCTTTTACTGTAGTTGGCTAAATCAGGGTCACTCAGAATTATTATTGGTAGTCTTAAACAAATCTACTTTGAAACACAGGTATACACCTCACACACATGGTTATGGAATTTAAAAAAGAAGACATGTACCATGTCATATGTTGAAATGTGTTCCATGTTGAGTTTGCATCTCAATATTACACTGTATATACATCACAGAAGACTGAAATATAACCAAACCGTTTGACATAGAAACACCACATTTTCAGCGTTTAATTAAATAAAACTTTATTAGTTATGAAATTATGAAAAATATTCATCATTCCACCCATGAGACCAAAGAGGGTGCTTTTGGTAATTGACTGCAGAAGAGTGCTACCCACACACTAACACGTGCAGAGAGCGAGAGATGTAGAATGACACTGCTGCTATAATAAAATAATAATAATTTGGGTGGTGCTTTAATTTGTCCTGTTACAAGTGTGTAATGGAAATGTTTTTTGTTGTTGCATGTCCCAACTCCCCCTGAGACACCCACAGGGAGTGGGGTCACGGCCAGGGTCACCATTATACAGTACATCGCCCTGGAGCAATTAGGGTTAAGTGCCTTGCTATGAGTCTGCTGCCTCCCTAGCCTGACAAACAGCAGTTTGGTTTTGCAGTAGAGGGAAAGGGGATATCTAGTCAGTTGCACAACTGAATGCATTCAACCAAAATTTGTCTTCATCATTTAACCCAACACTCTGAATCAGAGAGGTGCGGGGGGCTGCCTTAATCCACGTCCACGTCATCGGCACCCGGGGAGCAGTTGTTTTTGGGGGTTAGGAGAGGAGAGAGAAACTCAGCTGTCATCAGCGCTAGAAACTCAGCCTTCAACGTTGCCCACTGCTATTCTCTATTCCTCCCTCGCCTCCTAGGGTCCATTTTCTTCTGTGAATCACATAAAAAGGTCTTGTTAAATCAAGCATTACATTTCAAGATGTATTGGAAAGAGCTGTTTTTCTACTACCATTGTTGTCCCGGCATCACCACCGTGAGCAAACAACTTTTTTTTAGCGGCACTTACCTTACAAATATAGGATTACTCCCTTCTCCCTATAGTGGCCACAATTATGGAACAGATGATTGAGCAAGAAGGGGGAGGGTAACAATTCTTAATGGTACTGCACAGGAACAGACATGTAACAATGAATGAACAACATGTTACTGGGTGGTGAATATTGCAGTGCTCCACTCCAGTGGGCGTGACAACCTAGTGTGTGGTGGAGAAGTTGTGAGGCAAACTATCTGGGCCTCAAACTGTCAGCTTTACTCTGAATCCTCACCTCTCTCACTCCCTCTCTGCCTCTAACCCCCCCCCCCCTTTTCCTCCTCTTTCCCCATTATTCATTCTCTGTATTGACGTCATCCCAATAAGCCTCCTCCTCTTCTCTTTCTTTGTGGATTTGGGATGGTTTGAGATACAGCAGTGTGTTCATGGTCCGCTCGGCTAAATTAATATCATATTAGTAAGTGGATGTCTAAAATCGAAGTGTCTAATTAAATTGTGTATTCAATTGTACAATTACTGATTGCTGCCGCCAGTCGATATAGCCCACATCATATTAGTTCTTTCCTAGGGGTTGTTTGTTTTGCGTAGTTTCTACCCCTAAATGATCCTCCAATAATAGTAAATGTGTAGGTCCAAAGTGGTAATGACTGCATTGAATAAAAATCCTAGATTTTTATTTATTTAACCAGGCAAGTCAGTTAAGAACAAATTTGTATTTTCAATGACGGCCTAGGAACAGTGGGTTAAACTGCCTTGTTCAGGGCAGAATGACAGATTTGTACCTTGTCAGCTCGGGGATTTGAACTTGCGACCTTTGGGATACTAGTCCAACGCTCTAACCACTAGGCTACGTTGTCGACCCAAAATGTGCAGATGTGCATGAACGTAGAATAACAACGCTGACCCAGTGCAGTCACAGTGAGTGATCTCTTTCTCTCTGCCTGTTCAAGCAAATACTTTGTTTGCTTTTGCATCTGTCATCAATTAGGAGGAATGAGTTCATCTGAAGAGGCTGAGGGCTTCAAAGGGAACATCCAATCTACTATGTCTGCCACAATTTGATTGATTTTAGTTCAAGATGATTGTCTTTCCATCTATTTACTACTTATGATCCAACATGGGGTTGGATCAATCAAGCTCCCGCATCATATCTTATTCAAGGCGTATTTAAGGCTAACAAGACCAAATAGACAGGTGGCAACTCAGGGCTGTTGGATCGGAAGGATTCCAAGTGGATGGTTTAGTGGAGTCTTTCATTGAGCTAATGCTTTTGACTGGTATCCATAAGGCTGTAAAGGAATACCCCCCCCCCCCCACACTGCCCTTTAGAAGGCACCTACACACCCTGGTTACATAATCATTACCACTTGGTGCCCCCCTTATGTTTATTTAATGAAGGAAAAGTTGTGTGTGCTCGACTGACGCTGAATATGTTTGTCTCTCATTAGGGTGCTGTGGTGTCTGGGCTTGGTAATGTCTCTACCCTGTCTCTCTGCTCTGTGTGTGGTTACTGCGCTATACTGTCGGCCTACTGCCTAACCTAATACATTACATACATGCATAGGGATCGGTTGGTTTGGGATCTGCTAACACTTTTTTATAGCCTAGTCAATGTGACCGGCAGTGCATTGAGCTGGAAAGGTAGTTTTATACAGTAGCTTAATGCGAATGGTTCCAGTCAGACCTGATCCGCGTCTGTTACATTACGATTCCAGACTGCGTCGTCATATTGCTCGGCTGTGCATGTTATGATTCTCCTAAGCCTGTGGCTTGTCTCTGATGCAGCAGGCGTCGTGATTGTTGTCTTGATCTGTTGAGCACAGCCCCACATGACAAAGCGCTGCGCTGCCGTAGTTTTAGTGAGGGGGGCTGGTTGTGCTGCTTTTGGGAGCAAGCAGAGATAAGGAATAATGAAAGAGGAGAGATACAAATGGAATCTCTTCTTCTTCTGTTGTTCCTTCAGATCTGGGCTCCCCATCTCCAGTCCCCAGCCTGTAAGGCTCCTGTGTGTGAAATGAACTCACCATGGGTCTGCTGTTGTTGAACATCCAGCACAATCAGGATATCAGATCACCTCACAGAATGTTTTCCTTTTCTTTTTTCCTGAACAGAGAGAGAGATGTAGAGAGAGTGAAACAAGTGTTTGTCTCTGTAAGGCACGTGCCAGCAGTGCGTGTGTACCTGTGCGTGTGTATATCTGAGTGTGTGTTTGCTGACTCGGGATCTGTTGAAGTCTGCTGCTCGGCACCAATGTTGGTCTGGATGTGCTATCATAAACACAGGAGACGGAGAACAAGGCAGGAGTAATTCACTGCTCCCCTCGTCTGTAGAGGCTCCAGACACCCTTGCCACTGTATACACTCGAGACGTTGTCTTATTCTGCAAGCATTCACTAGCAGAGAAGAAGAGGGGGTTTGCTCTGAGTCACCGCAAATACCAGAGACCTTTAGAATGTGAGATAGTGGAATTGAACTCTGGGGGGTTCCTCTATTCCATTCCAGACCCTTCCCTCCAGTGGTTTTACCATAGAGCTCTGAGCAACGGAACGGTTCTAAGTTATTAGAACTAGGGTTGTGGCGGTCACGGAATTTTGGATGGCGGTAATTGGCCAGCCAAATGACCGCTGTCTCCATAATAACCGTTCGAATAGCAAAATAAAATATAAAGGATACAGTATATAAAATGAATTTGACACACATTTTCTCCTCTCCAATTGCGAGTGTACCCATAGGAGCAAATCAGGAAGGAAAAGCAGGAAGTTGTTGACTCAATTCACCTGACATTAAAAAAAAAATATTTGATTGAATGAGCCACATCAGTTAACATAATTTGAATGAACATTCTACATTACCATGAAAAATATTGCATCACAATACCAGGCAGCCATTGCAAGTGTACCCATGAGTTTACCAGTCAAATTGCAGGGTTAGAGGTTCCAAGCTTGTTCTATTCATTCTACGTCTATGCTACTGCTGCATTGGGGGGCATTGCCTAGGCAACGATAGACTTGAGTTTCTTCTTTCAGCAAGGAGAAACAAAGTTTAATCACGTTGTAAAGAGTCCATGTTACCACAGAAACGGACTCAACTGCACAAATGGCCGGCCTTCCCGTCTTCATTCAGCTGTTTGTAAAAAATGATATACATTTTTTAAGCTTGTACTTTTTTTAATGGTTATGACGGTTCTTTTCATTTCGGTTTATTTTCAAAACGGTCTTCATCCATAACCATAGTGGACCGGTCTTCATCCATAACCATAGTGGACCGGTCTTCATCCATAACCATAGTGGACCGGTCTTCATCCATAACCATAGTGGACCGGTCTTCATCCATAATCATAGTGGACCGGTCTTCATCCATAACCATAGTGGACCGGTCTTCATCCATAACCGTAGTGGACTGGTCTTCATCCATAACCATAGTGGACCGGTCTTCATCCATAACCGTAGTGGACCGGTCTTCATCCATAACCGTAGTGGACCGGTCTTCATCCATAACCGTAGTGGACCGGTCTTCATCCATAACCGTAGTGGACCGGTCTTCATCCATAACCGTAGTGGACCGGTCTTCATCCATAACCATAGTGGACCGGTCTTCATCCATAACCATAGTGGACCGGTCTTCATCCATAACCATAGTGGACCGGACTTCATCCATAACCATAGTGGACCGGTCTTCATCCATAACCATAGTGGACCGGTCTTCATCCATAACCGTAGTGGACTGGTCTTCATCCATAACCGTAGTGGACTGGTCTTCATCCATAACCATAGTGGACCGGTCTTCATCCGTAACCATAGTGGACCGGTCTTCATCCGTCCACTACAGTTATGGATGAAGATACTTAGTGGCGAACTGTGGTTGATCTTATCAAGTATGTTTCTCTTTCTTTATTTATGAAGGTAAAGGAGAGCTTAGGGTACGCTCTCTCTTTTTCTCCCCCGCTCTCTCTCTCCACCCGTCTCTCTCTCTCTCTTTCTATTCCTCTCGCTCCACCCCCTCTTTTCCACTCTATCGTTCTCTCGCTCTCAGCTTTGTGGCAGTCTGTCTCGTGTCTCTGGGTATGAATGAGTCATGGTTATTCAGCATTCTCCTACTCAACCTTTTCAAACTGCTAATGATGTGCTCTTTGTAGAAATATCACCGCTTTTATGTCTGCCTTTGTGACGGCCTCGCCGCTATTCCACTCATACATTCAACATGCTGTGTAGTACATGACTGAGCAGAGCTGCTAGTCTATTTTCCCCCAGACACATTGTGGAAAAGCAGTTGTAGTATTGCTTACTTTAGGCCTTTGAATTCCTTGCGTAACATAGGCCATAGAGGAACAGCTTCCAACGTCTTCCAGCAGCCTTAACTGGTGAATATACACTGAGAGTACAAAACATTAAGGACACCTTCCTTATATGGAGTTGCACGCCCGCCCCTTTTTCCCTCAGAACAACTTCAATTTGTCAGGGTGTGGACTCTACAAGGTGTGGACTCTACAAGGTGTGGACTCTACAAGGTGTCGAAAGTGTTCCACAGGGATGCTGGCCCATGTTGACTCCAAAGCTTCCCACATTTGTGTCAAGTTGGCTGGATGTCCTTTAGGTGGTGGACCATTGTTGATACACAAAGGAAACTGTAGAGTGTGAAAAACCCAGCCGCAATCAATGTCTCCATTTTCTCAAGGCTTAAAAATCCTTCTTTATCCTCTCTCTTGCTCTTCATTTACATTGATTGAAGGTGCTTTAACAAGTTACATCAATAAGGGATCATAGCTTTCACCTGGATTCTCTAGGCAACAGAGAGATGGATACATGGTGAATGAGCTGGTGTATTTTGTTGACTTTTATTTATTGTACTCTAATTGTAGGCATGTCTGCTGATTTTATCAATTCCTTTCCAAGATAGGTTAATAACAATATGCTGAACGATCTAAATGAATTGAACTCAAAATAACAATGCATTGCTCATAAGTAATTATACTTATTAAGCCCCGTTCGCATGAATTATTTTACAGTAGGCATCTTCTGCTTTTTTCATGTGCTACATCATTTTCCAATATCTGTTCAGTTGCAGATGTGTGGGTTTAGTGTGTTGGATGGTGTATGGTGCAGTGAAATCTGGACCTGCTCCCAGGTCAGAGCAGAGTGGAGCCTGATCCATTAAGCAGGCTTCCACTGTGTCTGGGTGGTCACACACACACAAACTCATGATGTCATTTGGTTTTAACTCACCATTAATAACACTGTAAGTCAGCCTTATAAAAAAGTGCCTAAACACACAGAGCACTTACGCTATTGAACTGCCTAGATGAACTGCCTTGCTGCCTGGCGGATTTAACTAGTTCATTGTGTTCTGTCAAGTTGAGTCTTGCCATTTGCATCTCGCTCTCCCCTTCACAGGCCTGTTTGAATAAGCTAATGACTGCTGTCTGAGAGAGAGAAAGATTGTATTTTGATCACGCTCTCGCACAACCTCATCATTTAATTTTTTTTAACTAGGCAAGTCAGTTAAGAACAAATTCTTATTTATGATGCCTGCCTACCAAAAGGCTAAAAGCCTCCTGTGGGACTGGGGCTGGGATAAAAAAATATATATATACAGTTGAAGTCGGAAGTTTACATACACTTAGGTTGGAGTTATTAAAGCTTGTTTTTCAACTATTCCTCAAATTTCTTGTTAACAAACTATAATTTTGGCAAGTCGGTTAGGACATCTACTTTGCGCATGACACAAGTAATTTTTCCAACAATTGTTTACAGACATATTATTTAACTTATAATTCGCTGTATCACAATTCCAGTGGGTCATAAGTTTACATACACTAAGTTGACTGTGCCTTTAAACAGCTTGGAAAATTCCAGAAAATTATGTCATTGCTTTAGAATTAATTGACATCAGTTGAGTCAAATGGAGGTGTGCCTGTGGATGTATTTCCAGGCCGACCTTCAAACCCAGTGCCTCTTTGCTTGACATCCTGGGAAAATCAAAAGAAATCAGCCAAGACCTCAGAATGTGTTTTTAGACCTCCACAAGTCTGGTTCATCCTTGGGAGCAATTTCCAAATGCCTGAAGTTACCACGTTCATCTATACAAACAATATTACGCAAGTATAAACACCATGGGACCACGCAGCCGTCATACCGCTCAGGAAGGAGATGCGTTCTGTCCCTTAGAGATGAATGTACTTTGGTGTAAAAAGTGCAAATCAATCCCAGAACCACACCAAAGGACCTTGTGAAGATGCTGGAGGAAACGGGTACAAAAGTATCTATATCCACAGTAAAACAAGTCCTATATCGACATAACCTGAAAGGCCGCTCAGCAAGGAAGAAGCCACTGCTCCAAAACTGCCATAAAAAAGCCAGACTACGGTTTGCAACTGCACATGGGGACAAAGATTGTACTTTTTGGAGAAATGTCCTCTGGTCTGATGAGATAAAAATAGAACTGTTTGGCCATAATGACCATCGTTATGTTTGCAGGAAAATGGGGGAGGCTTGCAAACCGAAGAACACCATCCCAACCGTGAAGCACGGGGTGGCAGCATCATGTTGTGGGGGTGCTTTGCTGCAGGAGGGACTGGTGCACTTCACAAAATAAATGGCATCATGAGGATGGAAAATTATGTGGATATATTGAAGCAACATCTCAAGTCATCAGTCAGGAAGTTAAAGCTTGGTCGCAAATGGGTCTTCCAAATGAACAATGACCCAAAGCATATTTCCAAATTTTGGCAAAATGGCTTAAGGACAACAAAGTCAAGGTATTGGAGTGGCCATCACAAAGCCCTGACCTCAATCCCATATAAAATGTGTGGGCAGAATTTAAAACGTGTGTGCGAACAAGGAGGCCTACAAACCTGACTCAGGCTCTGTCGGGAGGAATGGGCCAAAATTCACCCAACTTATTGTGGGAAGCTTGTGGAAGGCTACTCGAAACGATTGATCCAAGTTAAACAATTGAAAGGCAATG
Source organism: Oncorhynchus masou masou (assembly GCF_036934945.1). Taxonomy (NCBI): domain Eukaryota; kingdom Metazoa; phylum Chordata; class Actinopteri; order Salmoniformes; family Salmonidae; genus Oncorhynchus; species Oncorhynchus masou. The sequence goes on along the minus strand of NC_088222.1, from coordinate 34,439,766 downwards.
CTACCATATGCTAATTTAGTGTATGTAAACTTCTGACCCACTGGGACTGTGATGAAATAAATAAAATCTGAAATAAATCATTCGCTCTACTATTATTCTGACATTTCACATTCTTAAAATAAAGTGGTGATCCTAACTGACCTAAGACAGGGAATTTTTACTAGGACTAAATGTCAAGAATTGTGAAAAATGAGTTTAAAGGTGTATGTAAACTTCCAACCTCAACTGTGTATGTATATACAGTATATATATATATATATATATATATATATATATATATATATGACAAAACACACATCACGACAATAGAAACACCACAACCCAATTGAGATGGATGAGTTGGACCACAGAGTGAAGGAACCTGGAATATGATCTGGAACCTGGAATTCATACAGCCATTGTTTTAAAGACAAGCATAGCAGATAGTGTTTTTCTTACTTTTTTGGTAGCACTTTTCTTGACACCCAGTGTCATAACCATTATTATAATATGTCATAACATAGGACATAACTTGTCATTTCCATTATGTGTTATGACCTGTCATAATATGGTCATAACACTGCCATGACCAATATATTTACACCTCTTGTGACATATTGTGTTGTTTTATGGCTGGTTATGACACCTACAGATGAACACTGATCCTCATATAATTATTCCACTTTTTGTTGTGTTACCGCCTGAATTCAAAAGGGAAATACATATTTTTTTCACACTTCTACACACAATACCCCAAAATGAAACGTGTTTTTAGAAATGTTTGCAAATGTATTCAAAATTAAATATAGAAATATCTAATTGAAATAAGTATTCTCACCCCTGAGTCAATACTTTGTAGAAACACCTTTGGCAGTGATTTCTGGGTAAGTCTCTAAGAACTTCCGACACCTGAATTGTACAACATTTGCCCAATATTATTTTCTAAATTGGTTGTTGATCATTGCTAGACAACCATTTTCATGTCTTGCCGTAGATTTTCAGTTAGATTTATGTCAAAACTGTAACTCGGCTGCTCAGGAACATTCACTGTCTTCTTGGTAAACAACTAAAGTGTAGATTTGGGCTTTAGGTTATTGTCCTGCTGAAAGGTGAATTCATCTCCCAGTGTCTGGTGGATACCGACTGAACCAGGTTTGTGCTTAGCTCCATTCCATTCTTTTTTTTATCCTGAAAAACTCCCCAGTCCTTAATGATTACAAGCAACCCATAACATTATGCAGCCACCACTATGCTTGAAAATATGGAGAGTGGTACTCCATAATATGTTGTATTGGATTTGCTCCAAACATAAGTTTGTATTACAAAAAGTTAATTGCTTTGCCAAGTATTGTGCAGTATTACTTTAGTGCCTTGTTGCAAACAGGATGCATGTTTTTGGATATTTGTATTCTGTACAGGCTTCATTCTTTTAACTCTGTCAATTAGGTTAGTATTGTGGAGTAACTACAATGTTGTTGATCCATCCTCAGTTTTCTCCTATCACACCCATAAAGACACCATTGGCCTCATGGTGAAATCCCTGAGCGGTTTCCTTCCTCTCTGGCAATTGAGTTAGGAAGGACGACTGTATCTTTTTAGTGACTGGGTGTAATGATACACCATCCAAAGTGTAATTAATAACTTCACCATGCTCAGAGGCCTACTAAATGTCTGCCTTTTATTTTTTACCCATCTACCAATAGGTGCCCTTCTTTGCGCGGTGTTGGAAAATCTCCCTGATATTTGTGGATGAATCTGTGTTTGAAGTTCACTGCTCGACTGAGGGACCATACAGATAATTGTATGTGTGGGGTACAGACATGAAATAGTCATTCAAAAAAGAATGTCAAACACTATTATTGCACACAGAGTCCATGCAACTTATTATGTGACTCGCTGTTAGATGACTTGCTGCACCTGAACTTATTTAGGCTTGCCATAACAAAGGGATTGAATACTTATTGACTCAATTTGAGCTTTTCTTTTTAAATTAATTTAGAAAATAATTCTAAAAACATAATTCCACTTTCACATTATGAAGTATTGTGTGTAGGCCAGTGACTAACAGTCTCAATTTAATCAATGTAAAATTCAGGCTGTAACACAACAACATGTGGAAAAAGTAAAGGGGTGTGAATACTTTCTGAAGGCTCTGTATTACTCTGACCTTTCCTCTCAGCTGCATGCCTGACCATTCATTTGTTCTAGAATTGTTATCATCTATTTTCTCTCTCTGTCAGACAAATACACTCCCTTAAACAACAAATATAACAAATCCTTGGTTCTCTATAGAACTTTCAGATCTTGTTATGATGAGAAATCATGCCTGGGCCAAGGCTCGAGAGACTGTAGCTGATTGGCAGTTTTGCAGGCAATTGAGAAATAGATGAACTTCCTCTATCGAGAAAGAACTATATCTAACTAGAATGTAGTTAGATATAGCTATCTCAGACTCTGCTGGTAATCCATCTAAATTTGCAAAACAGTTAATGCACTGAAGCGTGGAAATTCCTCTTCTTCCCTGCCTTAGCGAGTTGTGACAGACTCTGGCATCATTACTGAGAAATATGAGATAAGTGATGCTTTTAGTCAGCATTTTATCTCAACAGGCTTTTATTTGAAATAAATGGTGGTTTAATTGACCCTTGTCAGCCAGTCAGATGCCTGCCTCTCTCCCAGCCTCTAGATGGCTCGATGGAAGTTCCGTCAACTTCTAGCGAATCTTGGTTTTCATTTCAACAACTTTCTTCTTGTGATTTGCAAGACGCCTTGCAGAAGATTTATATAAAAAAAATCACTGGGGCAGATTTGTCTGATGCTTTCTTGCTGCAGCTTTCTGATCCTCTGATTGCAGAATCTTTAACCCTTTGACGCGTACGATGATGTTTTTGTGATCATTGTTGAGTGGTCCCTGCAGCGTACGATCTCAAATAAGTGATTGGAACAGTAGCAACAGAACGTATGTCCCAAAAAACGCTTAGAAACAGCATTGTTGTCTGAACAGCATCTACATATGTTTTTGCACTGATGGAAAACATCATTCCTCAATTTAACCTTTTATTGTAAAGATAAATGCGAACTTCATCATCCAAGCATCACACGGAACACATTCACAGCCAAACTCATTCCATAAACCAGTCTAACAAAACTTAAGTTAGTGACCTAATTAAGATTAATGTGTGTCTCAGGGTCTACCGAACGTCACCCACTATGTCAATACTGTCACCCAATATGTCAAACAAGAAGGTGGACTGCGATGTACTGGAACATGAATATCCTTATTCTTTATGGTTTTGGTCGTAATCTTGCTGTGTAACACGCATCCTATTGAACTCCCTCCAAACTCTGTAGTCTTCTGCAGCTCTAGACAGACAGAGGCACCCTGGGATGGTGACGGGCAAGGCTGTGCTCAGAAAAACAACCCAGGGATGGAATAGGAAAAGATGAAAAGAAAGCAAAAGGGGGTAGGTAGAGGGGGAGAGAGACTGCAAGGTTGTGGAAGAGGCAGTGGCAGAATGATCTAGAATTGGAAAGGGTCGCTCACTCCCCTCTTGACTTGAATAGGGACATACCTCCTAATTATCACTCCTCTCCCATTTAACCAATCCATATGTCCACACAAATACTCCTATCAGGTCTGTTAAAGGGTAATAATGTGGACTCACACTCCTCCAAGCATGTTGTCAAAGATCTGCATTTCACAGGGCATTGACACATCATTAGGGTAGCCATGGCAGTTTCCCACTTTCCCTTGGCAGTACACTATTGGCTCTGCGACTAAATCTCCACACTAAAGTGTCATCATGGCTGCCCCACTCAGTCTTTATTGGACTGTATTACACAAGTGGCTCTTTGGCCTGCTGCTACTACTACAGGCCTGGAACAAAATGAGTCCCCTTACAGATAAATGATTTGTTCCATAACTTTAGCCCTGATGGCTCCAGCACAGTACGCAGCCTCGCTGTGGCAGATGAGTTGTGTTATTAATCCCCCAGTCAAACTGTACAACCCCATCTGGTTGGAAAATAACACACAATACAGGAGATGTGGGGGCTTGTGTAATGGTTTGTTTTCTCCATCTGTTACAGAGTGTAGTGTAGGTGCCCACAAAGTGCCCACTATTTTACCAGGGGATGTGGGAGTGTTGACAGAACTTCAATTGAAGTATTTCATTGCCATACTAGTTTATGTATGTGTGTCTGTTTTTGTCGATGTGGGTGTGTGCTGGTGGCTCTGTTTCCAACGCTCAATGCCTTCATTGGCAGCCATGCTCTAATAGATGTGTGGTTAATCTCAGACAGATAGTGTGGTGCTATCATCTACTGTACCTAGAGATGCTCTGGTGACAATATGTCTAAACGTAATGCGTTGTTAGTGCGGAACTACCCACGGGGGCATCTGTGGGGGAGAAGAACAGTCTCTCTCGGTACTGCTCATTGGAGTAGCTCGTAAGCGTATTTCTCAAATGGCATTTGTCAATGTGAATATGTTATCCATCTTTAAGCCTAGCTTTGATTTTCATCATAATGAGCTCTCTTTCTCAGGTGTAGGGGCTTATTTAGTCAGGATTATGAATATATTTGAATTCATGTAATTGCTTTTAGTACGCTCCAGCGACAAGCTAATCAGAAGTACTTCATTTGTTTCAGTGTAACAGAGTTTTCACCTCTCCCCTGCAGTGCAGATCAAAAAAGTAGATATTTATATTTTCCATTCCCCTTCTCCAGAAGGACATGACCCTGAATTACTTTTACACTGTCAGCGTTTTCACCTCCCCTCTTTTCTTCTCTCCTTTCTCCCTTTACAGAAGATACTTTGCTTAAGTGAAGCACTTTGTCTTATTGTCACAGAGTTGTCACATGAGAAGTTGTCTACTTTGTTTCAGTGTAAGTGAATTGTCATCTCACCTCTCCCTCTCCAGAAGGACCTGTCCCTGAAGTCCCAGGAGCGCATGGAGAACCAGGAGAACCATGAGGAGAATCAGGCGGGGCCCCCCCTGTGCAAGAAGAAGCCCCCTAAAGTCCCTAATGGATTCAGCCTGGATACCCACAAGGCCCTCAACAACCACCTTAACAACCACAACAACCATAGCAACCATCACCAGCACTCTGACCAGGAGAACAACATCCCACGCCTGGCTCTTCACACCTACGGCAAGAAGAAGAACAAGAACAGCTTGCAGAAGAAACACAGGCCGGTCTGTACACGGTTTATTACGGTTTATACACTGTCTCCTCCACTCAATTTATTTTCTTCTCAAGCAGCGTTTTGGGTAGCCTGGTCCCAGATCAGTTTGTACTGTCTTGCAGAGTTGGGACTAGGCTAGCGTTTGTGGTCTCAGGTTGGCATAGTGGGTTTTGTCGGCTCACTACAATGCTAGATGTGTAGTTTGATCCTCTTGAATGTGGCAGAGGAAATGCTGATGTGTGTCACAATCAGGTTGAATTATCAGACAACGTGTTTGATAAGGTTGAAGAAGGGATTGAATTCATACAGATAAAATATAATAGTCTGCAAGGTGTAAAGATAGCAGCTTTGTAAAAAATAAATCAATAAAAATTCCATTCCAACTGAATTAGGAGAAACTCAAATCTAATTGTGACTGAACATTAGAGGGTCTCCTTGGCTTCAGTTAATTAATGTTACATTAAGGTCTGTCCTTTGAAAACATCTGGAATTACGCAGTATTAAGGCTAGAGATGGGTGAGGAGCAGATTGCCTTATCCTTATAGAGATACACTGAACTGACTTTACCCCCTCCTCACAGCCAGACGACTGGTGCTCTATAGTACAGCTGCTCGGCTGTCTATTGATGAATGGTGTTATTATCTATAATGGGCTTTAAAACCTGCTGGACCAATAAGAGATTAGTCACTGGTGCTATTGTTAGCTGTGGTGTAGTGTGTGTGTGTGTCTGTGGGGAGGAGAATAGTGTCTGTGTATGTGTGTGCGCGCGCACAGGGCATTGTGTTGCACTAATGACTATTTATGGCACACTGACACTGGGGTGTCTTTCTGCCAGCAAGAGCTATCAGTTACAGCACCACCCACTGTCCATCTACACACACATGCTACACAAAGCACCCACACACATGCTGCACAAAACACACGTTGTGTGTGTGAAGGTAGGAGAGCAAAGGTTGTCATCAGTCTGTGTCATCCCAGCAGGAGAGAGGTCAGTCTTCAGGAGGCTGTTAATCATGTGAGCTATACTCCCCCTGGCTTTAATGAACCCAGAAAGAAACAACACAGGGAAGTGATTACATACTGTACACACACAGATGGGTGTTATTGGCTCGGGTGTGTGTGTTAGTCAGAGGTGCTATGACAACAACCACTGTGACAAGTGAGAGCAGCACAAAGTGGTGTTTAGGGCCAGAGCTGAAGGACCCTCCCCACAGCTCTGGGAGCAGCCACTTATTAGGGGGACAAGAGATGCTGTTAGAGCATGGGGCTCAGGGGAGACATGGCACCACATACCAAAAAAAAGTTACGTTTCTTTAATGGTTCTTCCTCAGCTCTTAAAGAGGAATGGAAACACTTTAATAAGTAAAGCTAAGCAAAGAGATGTTTTCAATCCACAAATAGTAAATGTGCATTGAACATAGAAACATCTCTATTTTTAGGATATTGATCTTGAACAACATTTATTAGAGGTATGGGTAGCGCCATCTTGAATTACCATAGAAATGACTGGTGCCTCATGTATCATTGGCAGTATTGAGCACATTGTGAGCTTTAGCGCAGGGACTGAAAATGAAGTGGCCACCAGAAAAAGAACGTGGCCACCAGCAGGCGTCGCACCTCCACTGGACCTGAAAGGTTTCTCACAATCTTGATATTGAGATCAGGAAAAGAACATTAAGGTAAGAATCTGTATACAATTTGTTTTATATGTTGGAGATTAGCTATAATATTTACATTTTAGAGTATATTTTCCGATTGATAAGATGAGTCTGTGAAATTAATGTTTTATAACAAGCCGAGTAGATAGTCTGCCAAAACAATGCAATGTACCTAGCTAGCTGGTTATCTAGCCTGCTGGATTTAGCTCTTGTCTTGCCTTTTTTATATTAATGTAAATGTCTTCGATAGCTGTAGAACATAAAATGCTAATATTGACAATTTGAAGAGCTTTTGTCATTAGGCATTATTCTGAGCTAAAATGAACTGGCTTGTGATTTGATATGTAGCCAGCCAGAGAGGGCTGCTGCAGGATTGTTATTTTAAATGTAAAATGTAGCTAACGTTAGCTAGCTATAATCCCAATAGCTAGCTAGATAACTGCATAGCTAGATATCTCATTAAGTGCAGGTTCATCTGTGATATGTCATATGATTCCTAAAAATAGTAGCTGGCAGTCTGCTGGCTGTTGAAGCCTAACCCTTATGATGATAGCTATCTAGATAATTACTTTTGAAAGCTCAGCTTGGTAACTAAATCATTCAGGTCTAGCTGGTTTTGTGACTTTGCTACTTACAGGCATACTGTACATTATCATATTATTTTGTTTATGGACTATCAGATAGGAAATTGTGACATGTTTTCTCAAATGTTAGAGTGAAACGCCGAATGAAAACTCCACAATAGCTACACAATTCCCTTCATTCATGATTCCCTTTTTTATGAGCTGAAGGGTCATCGCTACTTGGTGAAGACAAGGACGAAGAGGATGAGATTTAAATGGGGAAGCCGGAGGAAGTGTGACTCGTCATTTTGCCTCTCTTGCATGCTTTTAATTTGTTTGTATTCTGACTCTTTGTGTATTAGGCTATAGGCCTCGTGGAATGTAATATAGCTGTCTAGATATTTTTACAGCCATTTTGAAGTTGGACATACTAGTTATCTGTCGTGTGGATAAGAACAGTTTTTTTCCAGAGCAAAGAACTGCAGACTGCCTTGGAAGGCCATGTTTTTCGCTGATGGTTGTGGCAGTAGGTGCAGGTTCCATTGTTCATAGGCTTTGGCTGCTGCTCTGATGCACCCCCGGAGGATGGGTGGAGACTCCCACCTGAACAGGTCTGACATGTATTCAGGTAGTTTGTGCTGTGTCGCCTTGAAACAGTTGTTAGGGTGTTGTAATAGATCCTGTCTGTTAGTGGTTCGATTCCAGCTTTTTTTTTATGTCATCTGCATATATATATATATGCATAATTTCTCCAGCACTGATGGAAGGTAATAGCAGTGGCCCAAGCACACTCCCTTGTGATACTCCATTCACCACAGGTACCTGGGCTGACAGTGTACTCTGCAATTATGATGTGAACCACTTGATTGCAGTGCTGTCAAAGCCTAGTTTCGCAAGTTTCCCCAGGAGTGTGTGGTGGTGAACAGAGTCAAACGCTTTCTTCAGGTCCAAGAAGAGTACTGCTGTGACCTCCTGGCTGTTACAAGCCGACTCGATGTCCTCTACGACCTTTGGAACTGCTGTAGGTGTGCTGTGTATCTTCCTAAAGCCGCTTTAATAGGATGTAAATAGGCTGTTGATTGAGAAATAGTTGGCAACCTGTGTGTGCATCAGCCAACTACCAACATCGGACGGTAGTTGGCCACAACCGATCTATTCCCTGACTTGTAGATTGGTGTTATGTAATTTTTTCATTGACATGGTATCTCCCCAGTTGAGATTGGCAGATTGAGGATATGAGTCAGTGGACCCACTATCACTGTGGCAGAGTCCTGTACAAGCCTAGGTGGAATATTGTCTGACTCTGTGGCTTTCTGCTGCTTCATCTTCAGAAGTTCATTTAGGACGGTTACTTCATCAATTAGCGATAGCTCAAAAACATGCTCTGTTTCTGAAACATATGGAAGTGGGTCTTTTGAGGGAGCCTGTATTTCATTAGCAAGCTTGGATGCACAAGATGCAAAGTATGAAACTCTTCTGTCATTTCTAGAAGGTCTGATATATCATGTCTAGAACTTCTTTGTACTTGGCATGTTCTTTTGACTTTGCCAGTGAAATAGTTGATTATTTTCCACATTTCACAGTTGTCTGCCTTGGATTTTTGTAGAGCAGCTGAGTAGTACAGTAGTTTTTCCTTTCCTTCCATACTTCAGCAGTTACGTTGTTTCTGAGACATCGGCTCTCTTCCCAGTCATTTTCAGCCTTTGTTTTCACCACTTTTAGCCGAGCTGCAGACTCATCAGGGTCTTGATGTTGTCAGTCAAGGAGATGGAGTAACTTTTTGTTTAACTCTTCTGTGCCGGAGCGGTGAATGAAGGTTTGCGACCTGTTAGAAGATCTCTCTAAAGGCTTACCGGGCCTCATTCACGTTGTTGCATGTAAGGAATCTTTCCCATTGGGCTAACTTGAGGAATTCTATGAAAGACTGCTTGTTATAGCTTTTGTGAGATCTGTGCTGTTGTTAGAGTTCTCCCCTCCTCTCGTCTCTCTTTGCTGCAGGTCATCATGATGTTATGGTCAGATGGACCCCATGCTAATGAACTCCTCAGCTTGTAATGGTCAGGGTTAGATACATAGATGTTGTCAATGCATGTTTCAGACTGTTTCGTTATGCTACTGGGTTCTCTTATTACTGGCCACAGCTGATAAAGTCCCCTAAGATGTCCCACAGATTATTGTTTTAATCTGTGTGCTTCAAGAGGTCAGCGATTAATGTTTTATCTAATGTTTTGGTTATGATAGCGATGTAACTTGCACTTTGTTTTCAGGTTTGAATGAGACAATGTATTCCCCTAACCCTATTCTTTCAATAAAGTTCTTGTTTTATTCATATTATATTACTTGTGTACAGTATGCCTTTCCTTATAATATGAAAGACTAAATGCCATTTGTAATATGTTGTGGTGCATATATGTGTTTAATATACTATCCAGAGAAGATAGTGTCTGATCACGGAACATCCATAGAATATTACAAAAATACCACTGTTCAGTTAAAGGTATTTCTATTCTTATTTCAGATTTTCAATCCTTACAAAATAAGGAAGAGTCAATGGGCTCCAAGTGTTTCTCTATCTTCAGGAAGTTGTGTAAATGGCAGTTGTTTGGGTAAAAAGCGGTGTTTTTTCTTGACTAATTACCATTTGATCGATGTGGTGCAATTGTATGTCACATCATCTGGAAAGGCTGTTTCTCAGCTTTCAAAATATGTATCATGTTTTCATATGTGGTTTGACACCAACAAATTATGTTTGGCGTCCTGAATTCACCGGTCTCAGTAAACTCAGGAATTCCAAAACACCCCTTTGCCATCCAAAGGTTGCAATAGAAAACACAACATCCAAGAGGGAAACAATTAGTAAGCTAACAACTCCATCAATGGTTGCAAGAAAGTATGCAAACGTTTTCCTTTACTATACTGTAGTGACCTACACCATCAGTTTGCACATTTAGCCATGTGTGAATCTATCGACAGCTGTTTGCTAGCCAGCTAAATTAGCCAACTAGCTAGCTTGCTAACTAGTTTCATTTACCAGTAGTTCAAGATTTCGTGATTATCATTGGCACTGTCCACAGTAGCATGATCCTGGCACTAGTCGTGAGGTAGGAATCCCTGTGTTGCTGAATGAAAATCAAAACAAATGCTATTAGTCACATGTGCCGAATACAACAGGTGTAGACCTTACAGTGAAATGCTTGCTTACGAGCCCCTAACCAACAGTGCAGTTTTTTTAAATCACCCACAATTCCAGTTTTATTCAGAAAATCAAGATAGAAACATAAAAGCAACTTTGTTGCCAACCGGTGTGGAGATCATTTAGGATCTCAGTTTAGGATCATTTAGGATCTCAGTTTAGGATCATTTAGGATCTCAGTTTAGGATCATTTAGGATCTCAGTTTAGGATCATTTAGGATCTCAGTTTAGGATCATTTAGGTTCTCAGTTTAGGATCATTTAGGTTCTCAGTTTAGGATCATTTAGGTTCTCAGTTTAGGATCATTTAGGTTCTCAGTTTAGGATCATTTAGGTTCTCAGTTTAGGATCATTTAGGTTCTCAGTTTAGGATCATTTAGGTTCTCAGTTTAGGATCATTTAGGTTCTCAGTTTAGGATCATTTAGGTTCTCAGTTTAGGATCATTTAGGATCTCAGTTTGTGAAGGTCACTGGACTGAGAATGAAGGATTGCAAAAACTATGTCTCTGTCACTAGAAAACACAGTCAAGGGTGGTACTGGTAACTCTAAAATTCATCTGAAAGGCACCCTGGGAAATATGCAAATAAGGCGTCAAAGAACCCATTTAAGGTTCTTCAGATAACCTAAAATGGTTCCCCTATGGCATTGCTCTGAAAAACCTTATTTGGTTCCAATTCGAACCAGCAGGGGTGAATGGCAAAGGGTGTTGGCACTGTCAACTGGATAGGATACCCTCTAGTAAATCCTCCTGCTAAAGACAGGGTCAACAGACATGATGATGACAACGATGATGGCAACAGTGATGATAATTATAATAACAATATATATTTTTTAATAACCACACTGTTTCTGACCCTCCCCTCAAGGAGCCAGACAGTCTGTTTTGATTTCAGCCAAGTGAGCATTAGCATATCCCACTCAGCTCCAATAACACTCCAATCTGTCATGCTTCATGACATATGCAAAATTGGAAATATCATTGTCTCTGCCCTCTGTGGCCTCCATTGTCCTTTAAACGGAATGAAGACATTCTCCTCCTCCCAGTTATTCCACAGCAGAAATATGATCTTTTCACCGCTCCAAAGGCCTGTAATTAGGGGAGGGGATATAGTTTGAAGAGGAGAGCAGAGATAGTTTGAAAAAAAGAGAGGAAAGGAAATGAGAGGAGAGCTAGTTTAGAAAGGAATTCAATGAGAGGTGTTTTTTCTTGTTTTGCCTGTAATGCACCACACAGATTCCAGCCAGGCAATATTTTTCTATATCTGGCTGGCACGGACCCAATGTACTGAACTTCCAGATATTGTCTGGTTGGGGGTAAAATACAGAAATGCTTGTAACAGCTTCTGACATGTTGCTCTGTGCTGAAATAAAGAACACAGATAAGGGGGGCATTGTCGGTGGTGAAAATGGATAGGTGCACAGCAGCATTTCTGCAAAAAATGGATAGGTGCACAGCAGCAAATTTGTTGGTTCAAGTCTATGTACATAGTTTATCGCTACTGCTATTTTTCATTGTGGAACAATCTGTGTTTTATAGTGACAGTGCATCTGTGTGCTGTTGTTGTCGTCTGGTAGAGTAGGCTACTGTTCAGTCTGCATAGTGAAAGTTCAATCAGTTGAAACACCATCAGTTGTAGTATATGTAGCTCTTTGTGAGTACTACTTCATCAGAATCACCTTTATTCACCAAGTACACTTACACATACCCACAATTTACTTTAGTGAGACAGTGCTGCCAGCAGTAGACACTTTACAAACGGAATACAGACACAAGTCCTCATAGACATCACACAGAGTATACAATATCGGTACAGTAAACATAACATACAACTCTGGACTATAGGCTGATTACAGAGGGAATATACAATTTATAGAGGGGATATATCTATATAAGCATGGGGAGGGATACTGCCATGGTGAGTACATACAGTGTTGTGCAGAGATGAACATAGTACAAATGCAGTATAGTGCAGATTTCGCAGGCCCGCGGTTATATCCGCGGAGCAGGTGGGTTTAGGGTCATGAAATATTTTGTGGATAAATGGCGGGTGGGTGGCAGGCGTAAGTGTACAAAACCTTAGGAACACCTTCCTAATATTGAGTTGCACCTTTCTTGCTCTCAGAACAGCCTCAGTTCGTCGGGACTTGGACTCTACAAGCGGTCAAGTCTTCCGCAAGGATCCTGGGCCATGTTGACTCCAATGCTTCTCACAGTTGTGTCAAGTTGGCTGGATGTTCTTTAGGTGGTGGACCATTCTTGATACACACAGGAAACTGTTGAGTGTGAAAAACCCAGCAGCATTGCAGTTCTTGACACACTCAAACCGAAGCACCTGGCACCTACTACGATACTCCTTTCAAAGACAGTTAAATCTGAATGACACACATACACAATCCATGTCTCAATTGTCTCAATGCTTAAAAATCCTTCTTTAACCTGTCTCATCCCCTTCATCTACACTGATTGAAGTGGATTTAACAGGTGACATCAATAAGGGATCATAGATTTCACCTGGATTCACCTGGTCAGTCTATGTCATGAAAGAGCATGATGTTTTTCCTAATGTTTTGTACACTGTACAGGCTACATTGAGGTTTGTATTTCATTATTTTAGGCTACCTGGCATTAGTGCGTAAGCCTAAGCTTTAGAGCCTTTAACTGTACACGCACCGGATAGCTTCTGGGAAAGGCAGAAACATGTACGTCACTCCATGGAGGTAAAAGGGATAATGTCAGAGTTTAATTCAACAAGAAAAAAGCTGTGAAATGGTGAGTAGAAAATAAAGAGAAGCGAAGGCGAGAAAAGTCATGTTTTGGAAAGATTTGGTGAAGAGGTGATCAAATCAAATCAAATTTATTTATATATCTCTTCGTACATCAGCTGATATCTCAAAGTGCTGTACAGAAACCCAGCCTAAAACCCCAAACAGCAAGCAATGCAGGTGTAGAAGCACGGTGGCTAGGAAAAACTCCCTAGAAAGGCCAAAACCTAGGAAGAAACCTAGAGAGGAACCAGGCTATGTGGGGTGGCCAGTCCTCTTCTGGCTGTGCCGGGTGGCACAGAACATGTTCAAATGTTCATAAATGACCAGCATGGTCGAATAATAATAAGGCAGAACAGTTGAAACTGGAGCAGCAGCATGGCCAGGTGGACTGGGGACAGCAAGGAGTCATCATGTCAGGTAGTCCTGGGGCATGGTCCTAGGGCTCAGGTCCTCCGAGAGAGAGAGAAAGAAAGAGAGAATTAGAGAGAGCACATGTGGGGTGGCCAGTCCTCTTCTGGCTGTGCCGGGCGGAGATTATAACAGAACATGGCCAAGATGTTCAAATGTTCATAAATGACCAGCATGGTCAAATAACAGTTGAAACTGGAGAAGAGTTGAAACTGGAGCAGCAGCATGGCCAGGTGGACTGGGGACAGCAAGGAGTCATCATGTCAGGTAGTCCTGGGGCATGGTCCTAGGGCTCAGGTCCTCCGAGAGAGAGAAAGAAAGAGAGGAGAGAATTAGAGAATGCACACTTAGATTCACACAGGACACCGAATAGGACAGGAGAAGTACTCCAGATATAACAAACTGATCCTAGCCCCCGACACATAAACTACTGCATCATAAATACTGGAGGCTGAGACAGGAGGGGTCAGGAGACACTGTGGCCCCATCCATCCGAGGACACCCCCGGACAGGGCCAAACAGGAAGGATATAACCACACCCACTTTGCCAAAGCACAGCCCCCACATCACTAGAGGGATATCTTCAACCACCAACTTACCATCCTGAGACAAGACTGAGTATAGCCCACAAAGATCTCCGCCATGGCACAACCCATGGGGGGGCGCCAACCCAGACAGGATGACCACATCAGTGAATCAACCCACTCAGGTGACGCACCCCTTCCAGGGACGGCATGAGAGAGCCCCAGTAAGCCAGTGACTCAGCCCCTGTATTAGGGTTAGAGGCAGAGAATCCCAGTGCAAAGAGGGGAACCGGCCAGGCAGAGACAGCAAGGGTGGTTCGTTGCTCCAGAGCCTTTCCGTTCATCCTGGGCCAGACTACACTCAATCATATGGACCCACTGAAGAGATGAGTCTTCAGTAAAGACTTAAAGGTTGAGACCGAGTTTGCGTCTCTGACATGGGTCGGCAGACCGTTCCATAAAAATGGAGCTCTATTGGAGAAAGCCCTGCCTCCAGCTGTTTGCTTAGAAATTCTAGGGACAATTAGGAGGCCTGCGTCTTGTGACCGTAGCGTACGTGTATGTATGTACGGCAGGACCAAATCAGAGAGATAGGTAGGGGCAAGCCCATGCAACGCCTTGTTGGTTAGCAGTAAAACCTTGAAATCAGCCCTTGCTTTGACAGGAAGCCAGTGTAGGGAGGTTAGCACTGGAGTAATATGATCACATTTTTTGGTTCTAGTCAGGATTCTAGCAGCCGTATTTAGCACTAACTGAAATTTATTTAGTGCTTTATCCGGGTAGCCGGAAAGTAGAGCATTGCAGTAGTCTAACCTAGAAGTGACAAAAGCATGGATTAATTTTTCTGCATCATTTTTGGACAGAAAGTTTCTGATTTTTGCAATGTTACGTAGATGGAAAAAAGCAGTCCTTGAAATGGTCTTGATATGTTCTTCAAAAGAGAGATCAGGGTCCAGAGTAACGCCGAGGTCCTTCACAGTTTTATTTGAGACGACTGTACAACCATTAAGATTAATTGTCAGATTCAACAGAAGATCTCTTTGTTTCTTGGGATCTAGAACAAGCATCTCTGTTTTGTCCGAATTTAAAAGTAGATAGTTTGCAGCCATCCACTTCCTTATGTCTGAAACACATGCTTCTAGCCAGGGCAATTTTGGGGCTTCACCATGTTTCATTGAAATGTACAGTTGTGTGTCATCCGCATAGCAGTGAAAGTTAACATTATGTTTTCGAATGACATCACCAAGAGGTAAAATATATAGTGAAAACAATAGTGGTCCTAAAACGGAACCTTGAGGAACACCGAAATTTACAGTTGATTTGTCAGAGGACAACTCATTCACAGAGACAAACTGATATCTTTCCGACAGATAAGATCTAAACCAGGCCAGAACTTGTCCGTGTAGACCAATTTGGGTTTCCAATCTCTCCAAAAGAATGTGGTGATCGATGGTATCAGAAGCAGCACTTAGGTCTAGGAGCACGAGGACAGATGCAGAGCCTTGGTCTGGCACCATTAAAAGGTAATTTACCACCCTAACAAGTGTAGTGTTAGTGCTATGATGGGGTCTAAAACCAGACTGAAGTGTTTCGTACATTGTCTTCAGAAAGGCAATGTATGTAGGGGTAAGGTGACTATGCATAGATAATAAACATTGAGTAGCAGCAGTGAGAATTTTGGGGGTTTTCCTCTGACACCGCCTAATATATACGGTGCCTTCAGAAAGTATTCAGACCCCTTGATTTTTCCACATTTTGTTACAGCCTAACAAAATTGATTACATTTTATTTTTTCCTCGTCAATCCCCATAATGACGAAGCAAAAACAGGTTTTTAGACATTTTTGTAAATGTATTAAAAATAAAACCTGAAATATTACATTTACATAAGTATTCAGACCCTTTACTCAGTACTTTGTTGAAGCAGCGATTACAGCCTAAAGTATTCTTGGGTATGATGCTACAAGCTTGACACACCAGTATTTGGGGAGTTTGCTTCTCTGCAGATCCTCTCAAGCTCTGTCAGGTGGATGGGGAGCATTGGTGCACAGCTATTTTCAGGTCTCTCCAGAGATGTTAGATCGAGTACAAGTCCGGGCTCTGGTTGGGCCACTCAAGGACTTGTCCCAAAGCCACTCCTGTGTTGTCTTGGCTGTGTGCTTAGGGTCGTTGTCCTGTTGGAAGGTGAACCTTCACCCCTGACTAGTCTGCCAGTCCCTGCAGCTGAAAATCATCCCCACAGTATGATGCGGCCATCACCATGCTTCAACGTAGGGATGGTGCCAGGTTTCTTCCAGTTGTGACACTTGGCATTCAGGCTAAAGAGTTAAATCTGGTTTCATCAGACCTGAGAATCTTGTTTCTCATGGTCTTATAATCTTTAGGAGCCTTTTGGCAATCTCCAAGTGGGCTGTCATGTGCCTTTTACTGAGGAGTGGCTTCTGTCCAGCCAAGGCCTAATTGGTGGAGTGCTGCAGAGATGGTTGTCCTTCTGGAAGGTTATCCCATCTGCACAGAGGAACTCTAGAGCTCTGCCAGAGTGATTATCGGGTTCTTGGTCACCTCCCTGACCAAGGCCCCTCTCTCCCGATAGCGCAGTTTGGCCAGGCGGTCAACTCTAGGAAGTGTCTTGGTGGTTTCAAACTTCTTCCATTTAACCTTTTCACACGTACCAACAAATGGGTGTGATCATTCTATAATAGTCCCTCCAGCGTATGCTCAAACCTGTGTGAATAGAACTCTTATTTAGAATGTCCAGTTTTGATTTTGCTGCAATATTCAGACATCCACAGAAGTAGCTACAGCATAACACAATCAGCCAAACTGGAAAATGTAGGCTTCATTTGTCCAGCGCTAACTGAGGAAAGATAACTCTCAGCTGACAGAAACTACAATGAATTAGCTAATAGCAATTATAATTTATAATTCACGGGTGAGCTCAATCATTGATCGAAATAATTGAGTAAAACATTTTTTAGAATTCGAAAGTAAACGACGATGTGTAGTTTGTGTTTTTTCACGGCAACCAAAGATAATAAGAGGAGACAAGATGAGTATGGTCTGTTTGCATTATGCATGTTAAAGGGGGTCGTCTGCCATCGTTCATATCCCATCATTCACTTCCGGAGGTTTTATTTGGATAATGAGTGAACACTCCCTCACCTCATTTTATTATAATATCTTTGGCCCGAAATAAATTTACATGATTCCAGAATGCGTTGTATGTCAACAAACATGGCTCCACACATAGCTGGAATTAGCTTAGCTCATCATAATCAGTACAACCTTTTAAAAAGTATTTTACACACATAATGTGTCCATTACATTCTATGCATGAGTTGGCATGCATGATGTGTCACCAGAACTTGAAAACATGAATAAAACAGTAAATAAATCATTACTACGCAAAACATTTTCTGATAGGGATTTATTGATACAAGTGGTGCGTGCTGGCAGTCAATCACAAAACCTCTGACTCCCACTCTGAGCCATTCAGTGTTGTTGTTTATGTATGTAGCTAGTGAGATAAGCTGTAGCATTAGCAAAGTTTTTCAAAAGGAGACAACTCACAAATGTGGAAATTCTGGAGATTTTGATCAATTCTGACAATGAGTCAAAGTCAGGAATCGGATTCGGACATTGAGAGTGACAGTAAGGAGCCTCCCCAACCTTGTAGCCATTGAGAACCCTGAATCTGAGGACCCCTTGTCCCCTGACGAAGTCCCAGCTCCCTTTCAAGATGCTGGTGGTGATGGCGGCAGACCGACAGTGGATGAAGTACAGGAGGTCTGTAGTAGCTGGAAGGAAGCCAGCCATTTCAACCCTCCTGGCCCTGCTGTTTGCTTTGATGAGTCCCAGTCTGGAGTGCAACGCCCCTTGCCATTTCCAACTGAGGCAGAGTGCTTCAAGCTCTTTCTGACAGAGGAGCTGGTGGGGAGTCCAGGAGTAGAGGAGACCAATCGCTATGCCTTGGAGCTGCATAAGAGAGAGCCAGGAGTGTGGGGGAATCTCGCTGAATGGGTGACAACCACAATTAGTGAAATGTATACCTTCCTGGAGACTGTCCTTCTCATGGGGATAGTAAAACATAACTCCCTAAGAGAATACTGGAGCACAGATCCTATGTTTGCAACTCCCTTCTTTGCCACCCTCTTTTCTCAAGTCCGCTTCCTAGTTCTGCTGCGATGTCTGCATTTCGTCAACAATGCTACTGCCGACCTAAATGACCCGTTATACAAAATAAGAAATGTTCTTACTCGAGGTCGACCGATTATGATTTTTCAACACCGATGCTGATTATTGGCGGACCAAAAAGCCGATGCCGATTAATCGGCCGATTTAAATGTATTTGTAATAATGACAATTACAACAATACTGAATTAACACTTATTTTAACTTAATATAATACATCAATAAAATCAATTTAGCTTCAAGTAGATAATGAAACATGTTCAATTTGGTTGAAATAATGCAAAAACAAAGTGTTGGAGAAGAACGTAAATGTGCAATATGTACCATGTAAGAAAGCTAACATTTCAGTTCCTTGCTCAGAACATGAGAACATATGAAAGCTGGTGGTTCCTTTTAACATGAGCCTTCAATATTCCCAGGTAAGAAGTTTTAGGTTGTAGTTATTTTAGGACTATTTCCCTCTATACCATTTGTATTTCATTAACCTTTGACTATTGGATGTTCTTATAGGCACTTTAGTATTGCCAGTGTAACAGTATAGCTTCCGTCCCTCTCCTCGCTCCTCCCTGGGATCGAACCAGCAACACAACGACAACAGCCACCACATCGAAGCAGCGTTACCCATGCAGAGCAAGGGAAACAACCACCCCAAGGCTCAGAGCGAGTGAAGTTTGAAACGCTATTAGCGCATGCTAACTAGCCAGCCATTTCACTTCGGTCACACCAGCCTCATCTCGGGAGTTGATAGGTTTGAAGTCATAAACAGCGCAATGCTTGACTCACAAGGATGAGCTGCTGGCAACACGCACGAAAGTGCTGTTTGAATTCATGTTTATGCGCCTGCTTCTGCCTACCACCGCTCAGTCAGATACTTGTATGCTTGTATGCTCAGTCAGATTATATGCAACACAGGACAAGCTAGATAATATCTAGTAATATCATCAACCATGTGTAGTTAACTAGTAATTATGATTGATTGTTTTTTATAAGATAAGTTTAATGCTAGCTAGCAACTTACCTTGGCTTACTGCATTTACGTAACAGGCAAATGTGGAGTGCAACGAGAGAGAGGCAGGTCATTATTGCATTGGACTAGTTAACTGTAAGATTGAAGAAGATTGAATCCCCCGAGCTGACAAGGTGAAAATCTGTCTTTCTGCCCCTGAGCGAAGCTTTTAACCCACCATTCCTAGGCCGTCATTAAAAATAAGAATGTGTTCTTAACTGACTTTCCTAGTTAAATAAAGATTAAATAAAGGTGTAAAAATATATATATATATTAAATCGGCAAATCGCCGCCCAAAAATACCGATTTCCGATTGTTATGAAAACGGCCCTAATTAATCGGCCATTCCGATTAATCGGTCGACCTCTAGTTCTTACCATATAGGGTCTTTAGGCCATACAAGACCCTATGCATTGCATTGATGAGTCCCTGATGTTGCGGAAGGGTAGGCTGGCGTTCCGTCAATATATTCCTTCCAAAAGGCACAGGTTTGGGGTCAAGTTCTTTGTCATGTGCGACGTGAAGACAGAATTTGTCCAGGACATTATAGTTTACACAGGGTGTAACATTATGAGGGGCTTGGGGTGTCCAGGTCCGTGGTGATGACCATGCTGGCTCCTCATCTCGGCAAGGAACACACTTTGTATGTGGACAATTGGTACAGCAGTCTCACACTCTTCCAGCATCTGCTCTCCAACCTACCCACTGCCTCATCATCCTCTCCCTTCCCTCATCCTTCCCCTCCCTCATCCTCTCCCTTCCCTCATCCTCCCCACTCCCTCTTAGGTAAAGTAATTACCTACCAAAAGTACAGAGAAACCTCATGAGAGAGCTGCTGGAGGAGTACCATACCCCTCGGCGCCCATCCACTGGGGGTCGTCATTCTGCAGACAATCCCCTACGCCTTACTGCATGGTATTTTCCCTGCGAAGTCCCTCAAACTGCTGCTCAAGGAAGTCACACACAGAGGCACTGCAAAGTCTACCTGTCTGGCACCAGAAGCAGAGGAGGTTGACAAAGTACATGTGTTTAGCTTGTGGCACACCTCTGTGTTTCACCATGCTTTGGGGAGTATCATATGCTCAAGCACTATTGACCACATCTGCAGCAATTACTGACTGACTGACTTGACAGGTGATCTGCCACGATACTATGCCTTTAGAGGCGGGGGGTGGAAATGAAGTTGTTGTTCAATCACTGCATGAATATGAAATATGGGTTATGCATATTCATAAGTTGTCAGTCTTTTCTTGCAGTTTTTTTCCCCTTTAGTAAAACAAGTTGTTGTTTAACCATCACCAATACTGTAATAAAATAGACGACTATTACATATTGGCCTGTGTGTTTTCATCCAGTACTGTTAATGTACCTTGCTATCAATTACTAGTCTATACTAGTGATGCGCGGGTCAGCTGTTTGTTTGACCGCACCTGCCCGCAATTGCTGATATTCCCCTTGCGCTGCAAATGTCGCGGCTTTTGTGGAGCGATGGGTAACGCTGCTTCGAGTGTGGCTGTTGTCCATGTGTTCGCAAACACCCGACTACATGTGATAAAGTGGAAATCTGAGGACCGCACCCGACCCTAACCAGTTAATATAGAAAATGCGCTGTACACTACAGTCAGACATGACAGAATAATTGTTTTCTTACATTTTTTGGGCCTGATTATGATGTTTCTGCTTATTATTTCTGACATTTTGGTAGGCTATTTGTTAGTCAACTTGTCTATAATTAGATACATGCAACTTCTCTTCTGTTGTTATATGTTGCCCTAGAAGACTAAATAAATCCTGTCCCACCAGAATAATGTCATAAATAGATAGAATTAATTTTTTGGTTTGTTTATTTAACAAGACAGTTAAGAACAAATTCTCATTTACAATGACAACCTACACCGGCCAAACCGGTGAAAGTTCCGGTAACCTGCAGAATTGACTAACGCCCTGTAGCACTCACGTCAGTAGCCATGGTGCTTTGAAAGGTTAGTCATGGCTCACATCAACACAATCATCCCGGAAACCCTAGACCCACTACAATTCACATACCACAGATAATGCAATCTCATTCACACTCCCCACTAAGCTAAGGACCCTGGGACTAAACACCTCCCTCTGCAACTGAATCCAGGACTTCCTGACAGGCCGCCCCCAGGTGGTAAGGGTAGGCAATAACACATCTGCCACGCTGATCCTCAACACTGGGGCCCCTCAGTGGTAAGTGCTTAGTCCCCTCCTAAGAACGACTCCAACACCATCATTAAGTTTGCTGACAACACAACAGTGGTAGGCCTGATCACTGACAATGATGAGACAGCCAATAGGGAGGAGGTCAGAGACCTGGCAGTGTGGTGTCAGGACAACAACCTCTCCCTCAATGTGAGCAAGACAAAGGAGCTGATCGTGGACATCAGAAAAAGTAGGGCCAAACAGGCTCCCATTAACATCAACCGGGCTGAAGTGGAGCTGGTCAAGAGTATCAAGTTCCTTGGTAGAGGTTTTTAGAAATGTTTGCGAATGTATTGAAAACAGAAATATCTTATTTACATGAGTATTCAGACCCTTTGCTATGAGACTCAAAATTGAGCTCAGCTGCATCCCGTTTCTAGTGATCATTCTTGAGATTTCTACAACTTGATTAGAGTCCACCTGTGGTAAATTCAATTGATTGGACATCATTTGGAAAGGTACACAACTGTCTATTTAAGGTCCAACAGTTGACAGTGCATGTGAGAGCAAAAACAAAGCCATGAGGTCGAGGGAATTGTACGTAGAGCTCCAAGGCTGGATTGTGTCGAGGCACGGATCTGAGGAAGGGTTCCAAAACATTTCAGCAGCATTGAAGGTCCCTCAGAACACAGTGGCCTCCATTATTCTTAACCTTTTCATACACAAGTTCCAAATATCTCTAACGGTCACCCCAGCGTGAGTTTTTTATGCGCGTTATGTCAGAATGCGCTCACTGTTCCAAAATGTGATTGTTACTTAGCAGGATAGTTAATCCCCGCTGCCCTCAAACTAGGGAACACTGCCTGCTTTTATTTATAGGCTGTTTAAACTTGTCAATTTCAAATGATTTTCTAACAAGTTTTATTTTCTAATAACAGTTTAAATAGAGGTGTGTTCCGCCACCTCATTAATTCACATAAAAGTAGGCCATTTCACTTTTGCGGACAATTTATTTTTTAGGCATTACTGAGCCGGACAAACTTCGCCATTGTTTCTGCAGCTCAAATATGCAGACATTTGTGCCTCTTCAGTCAGAACAGGACCTGCAAAAAAACAAACACATTTTCCGGCTGGTGTTGTCTGGTGTTTTCATTACTACATGATAATAACTTTAGACGTGTGCGTTTCTATCAAAGTAACTACCTTATTATGTTATAATAGTTTCTGTATGTCGTGTTATACTGTTTCTACTGTAGCTCACTGTATGTCTGGAGCATAATATATTTGTGTGCATTCCTTCTAACCACGGACACGTGAGGTAACGTTACTAATTTCAGACATCATTCAAACAGTTTTAGAAACTTCAGAGTGTTTTCTATCCAATACTAATTAGAGGTCGACCGATTAGGATTTTTCAACACTGATACCGATACCGATTATTGGAGGACCAAAAAAGCAGATACCGATTAATCGGCCGATTGTTTTATTTATTTATTTGTAATAATGACAATTACAATAATACTGAATGAACACTTATTTTAACTTAATTTAATACATCAATAAAATAACTTTAGCCTCAAATAAATAATGAAACATGTTCAATTTGGTTTAAATAATGCCAAAACAAAATGTTGGAGAAGAAAGTAATATGTGCCAATATGCAATATGTGCCATGTATGTGCCATGTAAAAATGTGTGCCATGTAAAATATGTGGCATGTAAAAAAGCTCACATTTAAGTTCCTTGCTCAGAACATGAGAACATATGAAAGTTATTGGTTCCTTTTAACATGAGACTTCAATATTCCAAGGTAAGAGGTTTTAGGTTGTAGTTAATATAGTATTTATAGGACTATTTCTCTCTATACCATTTGTATTTCATATACCTTTGACTACTTGGATGTTCTTATAGGCACTATAGTATTGCCAGTGTAACAGTATAGCTTCCGTCCCTCTCCTCGCCCCTACCTGGGCTCGAACCAGGAACACATCGACAACAGCCACACTCGAAGCAGCGTTACCCATCGCTCCACAAAAGCTGCAGCATTTGCAGCGCAAGGAGAATAACTACTCCAAATCTAAAAGCGAGTGATGTTTGAAACGGTATTAGCACACACCCAGCTAACTAGCTAGCCATTTCACATTGGTTACACCAGCCATTAGGCTGATAGGCTTGAAGTCATAAACAGCGCTGTGCTTGCGAAGAGCTGCTGGCAAAACGCATGAAAGTGCTGTTTGATTGAATGATTATGGGCCTGCTGCTGCTCAGTCAGACTGCTCTATCAAATCAGACTTAATTATAACATTATAATACACAGAAATACAAGCTTTTTGGTCATTAATATGGTCGAATCTGGAAACTATCATTTCGAAAACAAAACGTTTATTATTTCAGTGAAATACGGAACCGTTCGGTATTTTATCTAAATATTCTTATTAAATTGCACAACCTTCAATGTTATGTCATAATTACGTAAAATTCTGGCAAATTAGTTTGCAATGAGCCAGGCAGCCCAAACTGTTGCATATACCCTGACTCTGCGTGTAATGAACGCAAGAGAAATGACACAATTTCACCTGGTTAATATTGCCTGCTAAACTGGATTAGTAGTTATAACTAGTGATTATGATTGATTGTTTTTTATAAGATAAGTATAATGCTAGCTAGCAATTTACCTTGGCTTCTACTGCATTCGCGTAACAGGCAGACTCCTCGTGGAGTGCAATGGTTAGAGCGTTGGACTAGTTAACTGTGCGGTTGCAAGATTGAATCCCCTGAGCCGACAATAGGCATATTATTATTAGTATTAGAGGCCGGACGATTAATCGGAATAGCCGATTAATTAGGGCCGATTTCATAACAATCAGAAATCGGTATTTTTATGCGCCGATTTCCTATTTTTAAAATGTATTTTTATTTTTTATATACCGTTATTTAACTAGGCATGTCAGTTAAACGGCCCAATGAAAAGTCACTTAATCCCTATGAGCCCGATGGCCGGTTGATGAGGGCCACAGCATGGGGGAAGAAACCTTTCAGTTGGTGGGCTGTTTTGGTCATGATTGATCTACTGTAAACCGCCTTCCAGAGTGGTGCTTTTGAAACATGTGTCTGGGTGTCTGGGTTGGGCTGGGTTGGGCTGGGTCGACAATGATCTTACCTGCACGGTTCCTGGTCCTGGAGGCGTGCAGGTCCTTGGTGTTGGGCAGGTGACAGCCGATGACCTCCTTAGACCAGACAATGCGCTGCAGTTTGCTCTGGCAGTGGGCAGACAAACACCAAAACCAGACAGTGATAGAAGAGGGGAGGATGGACTCAATGATTGACGTGTTGAGTTCCATCTTGTTGTGACTGCACCAGGCCACCAGGCGATCAACCTCTCCATGGTACTTGGGCTCGTTGCTGTCGGAGATGAGACCGACCAGGATGTTGTCATCAGAAAACTTGAGTAGGGGAGAGATTAGTCAGGATGAGGGAGGGTGGGGAGGTAGATAGGATGGGGGGCAGGGTGGCAGGCGTCCTTATGGCTGAAGGTGTTGTGAGCTGAGGGGCAAGATGGCTGAGGAGACTTGATGGCTGAGGGCACTTTGTGAATTAAAACGACTGTAGAACTAAGGTTGTAAAATGTGTTTGGCATTGGCTCGTAGTTGACACTGGTTTTGATTGAAAGGATTACATTTGATGACTTGCAATCCTGGGAGAATCCATCTTTTCTGAGCTCATTCAGTCGATGGTGGTTGGTATGGGACGGCCTAGTGGTTAGAGCGTTGCTAGATCGAATCCCCGAGCTGACAAGGTAAAAATCTGTCACTCTGCCCCTGAACAAGGCAGTTAACCCACTGTTCCTAGGCTGTCATTGAAAATAATAATTTGTTCTTTACTGACTTGCCTAGTTAAATAAATGTTAAATAAAAATGTAAAATAAAAATGAGTGGAAGCAGAAATAGTTTGCTCGCTTACAGCATATGCATGGCCTGCAGGTAGGTGTGTATGAGAGTGAGAGAGGGTGGTGGGGTAGAAGATAGATGGAGGCATCTGGAAGCAGAGGGGGTGGAGGAGGCCGGGAACGTGAAGTGTAGCTTGTTATGGTGTGGTGGTGTTTGAGTCATGGCCTGTGGTGTGGTGAACAGAAGCATGCTGAGAGGCCCATCTGCTCTGGAAACGAGAGATGAGGAGGAGGAGGGGACTGGGGCCTGAGCTGTCCCTCTGCCTGTCTGCCTCTGGAGGTGTGTGTGTGTGTGGGGGGGGGGTGACAGCTATACACCCTGGAACAAGCTGGGTAGCCATTTGATTAGCTGTTCAGGAGTCTTATGGCTTGGGGGTAGAAGCTGTTTAGAAGCCTCTTGGACCTAGACTTGGCGCACTGGTACCACTTGCCATGCGGTAGCAGAGAGGACAGTCTATGACTAGGGTGGCTGGAGCCTTTGACAATTTTTAGGGCCTTCCTCCGACACCGCCTGGTATAGAGGTCCTGGATGGCAGGAAGCTTGGCCCCGGTGATGTACTGGGCCATATGCACTACCCTCTGTAGTGCCTTGTTGTCGGAGGCTGAGCAGTTGTTATACCAGGCAGTGATGCAACCCGTCAGGATGTTCTCGATGGTGCAGCTGTAGAACCTTTTGAGGATCTGAGGACCCATGCCAAATCTTTTCAGTCTCCTGAGGGGGAATAGATTTTGTCGTGCCCTCTTCACAACTGTCTTGGTGTGCTTGGACCATGTTAGTTTGTTGGTGATGTGGACGCCAAGGAACTTGAAGCTCTCAACCTGCTCCACTACAACCCCATCGATGAGAATGGCGGAGTGCTCGGTCCTCCTTTTCCTATAGTCCACAATCATCTCCTTTGTCATGTGTCATCAGCAAACTTAATGATGGTGTTGGAGTTGTGCCTGGTGGTGCAGTCATGAGTAAACAGGGAGTACAGGAGGGGACTGAGCACGCACCCCTGAAGGGGGCCCCCGTGTTGAGGATCAGTGTGGCGGATGTGTTGTTACCCACCCTTACCACCTGGGGGGTGGCCCGTCAGGATGTCCAGGATCCAGTTGCATAGCGAAGTGTTTAGTCCCAGGGTCTTTAGCTCAGTGATGAGCTTTGAGGGTACTATGGTGTTGAACGCTGAGCTGTAGTCAATGAACAGCATTCTCACATAGGTGTTCCTTTTGTCCAGGTGGGAAAGGGCAGTGTGGAGTGCAATATAGATTGCATCATTTGTGGATCTGTTGGTGCGGTATGCAAATTGGAGTGGGTCTAGGGTTTCTGGGATAATGGTGTTGATGTGAGCCATGCCCAGCAGTAGTCTATATGGTGCTCAGCCAGTGGGGGAACAGGCAGTGTTGTTCTACAGCTAGCAGCAGACCACCCCTCTCTCCAGCCTTTAGTCATTCTGAAATAGGATTTCTACCAGCTTAGCAAGGTTTTATGGGTCATTTCTGCACTAGTCTGTGCACACAGTGCAGTATGCAAACTTTCTTTCTGTTTCTCGTACACACACACACACACAGATTCACTATCCATATCCCTGTCAGTCTGCTATCACTCACTATCTTCCACAAGTACACACAGTCTTTCACTCACCCCTCACTGAGCTGTAGTAGATGTCATTCTCTATCTGGGTGAGTGATGCAGCCTTTTCTATCCCTCTTCATCTGGGAGGTTAGGGCTGACATGACGGGCTTATGACAGCTCAGCACATATTGGTTTTAAGAGAATGAGATGCTAGGACCGTTTCCCAGGTGGAATACTTACTTCTGTGGATGTATTGGCGTAAAGCACTGTATAATAGATTGCACTGTAAGTGTTCCTTAATCTGCTGTGCAAAATGTAATATTATGTTCAATTTCAACTTGGCAGGGTCAGTCACCCTTATTCACTAAGCCAACAAGTAATTCAAAGAAAAGCAATTTCCTGATTGTCTGATAAGATGGCAAATCTGTTCCGGTTATGGGCATGATAATTGTTGCTGTCACAGTTATGATTTGCAGACGGTGATCCAATCATAGGGCTTGTTATTCCACTTGTGTCATTATCATGCCCGACAAACAGCAACAATTGGAAATTGGAAAAAGTCCCAGGCAGCTGTGGTTTCCCCTCACTCACTGTCATTTTGCCAGCTCCACATATTGATGTTTACAGAGACAGAAAGAGCAGTGTATGACATATAGCTAGTAGCTACTGTACACAAAATGAAACAGATGAGAGGGATGTCATTACCAAGCATTTAGAGCCTTAGCTGTGTTGACAAGCCTGTCAGAATGCTTTTTCAAAACATCAAGACAGGCTATATAGTAGTGTTACACACGGTAGCTGAAAACATTACCCACTACACTGTTAGGCCACTGTTCGGGCGGCAGGTAGCCAAGTGGTACACTGTTAGGAAAGTAATCAAAAGGTTGCTGTGTTGAATACTCGAGCTCAGAAGGGGAAAAACCTGTCAATGTGCCCTTGAGCAAGGCACTTAACCCTAATTGGCTCCAGGGGCACCAAACTACTATGGCTGTAAAAAAATTAAAAAAAAAAAACATTTCACTGCACCTTTCTGGTGTATAGTAGGTGACAATGCAAACATTTTTTTTGCAGTGGTGGAAAAAGTATCGGCAAATGCGTTTCAGCACTCAGTGGTCCCGTTCTGTGAGCTTGTGTGGCCTACCACTTCACACCTGAACCTTGTTGCTCCTAGATGTTTTCACTTCCCAATAGCAGCACTTACAGTTGACCGGGGCAGCCTGAGCAGGGCAGAAATTTGACGAACTGACTTGTTGGTATGGTGGCATCCTATGATGGTGCCACATTAAATGTCACTGTAAGGCCATTCTAATGCTAATGTTTGTCTATGGAGATTACATGGCTATATGCTCGATTGTATACATCTGTCATCTGTCCACTAATTTGAAGTGGGGGCCCACATACTATTGTGTATATATTGCATATGTCTATACATTTCAGACTTGATTTTCACTTATTAAAAATGTTTAATCCCTACAAAAATGTCCATTAATTATAATCTACATAATCATTCACATTTCCTGTTGCTGCAGGATTATTTTCTTGCTGTAGAAAACTGGCTCAAATTAAGATCCTTCATCTGTAGCAGCAGTTGGAGCCTGTCTTGCTAAAAACCTCTGAAGCTGCTTGACAAGTCTAGGCCATCGTGTTTTTGCAAATGGCTGTTTTAATTTCTCTCTCTCCCTCATCCTCTCCCTCGCTGAGAAACCTTTGCTTTGAAGTGTCAGTTAGTTTTTCTAGGGGGAGGGGGATCGGCTCGCTCCCAGTGGCATGAATGTTAATGTGACTCATTTTCCACTTATTTTTCCACTTTCGAGTCCCTCCGGCTGTCAACAGCGTTAGTAGCGGTGGCGGGAGCTATACCGAACAGCGGAGCTCATTAGCCGCAGGGGCCGTTGGGCCGAGTGGCCGTGGAGACAGGCAGACTGTCAGCTTGGGCG
Source organism: Oncorhynchus masou masou (assembly GCF_036934945.1). Classification (NCBI taxonomy): domain Eukaryota; kingdom Metazoa; phylum Chordata; class Actinopteri; order Salmoniformes; family Salmonidae; genus Oncorhynchus; species Oncorhynchus masou. The sequence continues at coordinate 34,410,685 of NC_088222.1, read as the reverse complement.
CTCTCTCTCTCACACACACAGACACACAGACACACACAAACACACCCCCCCCCCCCCAATGCCTCCCTGTCTGTCACTCCTCCTTCCTTCAACAAATCCCTCTGAGTCGATTTGCTTAAATTAAGTAGCAACACTTAAACCAAAGTGTCGGCCACTTATGCCTTGGCACCGCGTAGCTGTCAGTCATCTCCAGCAGCAGTTACAGGTGTTTAAGAAGCTTTTATCAGGCCTGTCCACAACATGTCACTTCAAGTACAAGATTGTAGTATACTCTCAAATCAAGTGGACAGTGTTGTTTCATATCCTGCTGGCTGGGGGAGAAGGATACTTTTTTTAAATTGTCAGTGTGTCATAGTTTTACAGGGTTTTATCCTCAGGGTGAATTTACTTTGTGTGGTTTTGAGGTAATAGTCCACACCCACATACATCCAAACACACCTCACGTCTCCTCTAGCTGTCCGTCAAGCTTCTTCCACTTCCTAAAAAAGGCCTATACTTTCTGTAAAAGTTTCCAGTTGTGAAAAGAAGACAAAGGAAAGTTTTTTTTTCTTCACGAGCACTATGTAAGAGGAGGCCCAGTCCTGCACACACGTACACACACCAACACTGCCCAGGCTGTCTAGGCTTTGATAACTTATCTGCCTCTCACAGTCCTCTCCTTTTACCCTTCCTCTCCACTGCTTTCCGCTCCTTGCTTCCTTCCACAGATGGGGAGAGGAAAAGAGAGCCATCTCTTTCTGGGCTAAGGAAGCCGGGTCCCTTGCGTCATTATTTGGTTATTAAGTGTTAATGTGGAAATCCCAGGCATGTATCGGCCAGAGCCCGAGCTTGTAATGCAGCCATCATCCAGCAGCACACACACATGCACGCGCACACACACATGCACGCACACAGACAGACACACACAGGCACGCACACAGACAGACACACACAGGCACGCACACAGACAGACACACACACATGCACGCACACAGACAGACACACACACATGCACGCACACAGACACACACACATGCACGCATACACACAGACACACACACATGCACACACACAGACAGACACACAGACACACACACTGGTAAGTGCCAGGTTTCCTGCCAAACTAATAGGCTTTAATAAGACGTATAATTGCCTCCCCCCCCTTTCTGTGATGCAGCCATCCGAGCAGAGAGCCCATAAATATCCATTATGCGTGTTTTGGGACCTGGCTGGGCCAAGATACTCTGTAGATAAACCAGGTAGGAGGAGGAGGATTGGGTCAGGGTTTGGTAAGTTAGGGGCCGGGGAAGATATAGCACATTGTAGTGTCTTTGTGTGTAGTGTATGTTAAGCCTCCACCCCATCCCCCTTCTTTTCCTTCCTTCCCCCCATCCTCTTCCTCCTGCTCTCCCTTTTCCCCCTCAAACCCAGAGGTCATGTAGCAGGTGTAGAGGAAATTCCAGCTACGAAGGGCCCATTGACCTAACATTTCAAGGGTCCCTCGCTCTAATCCGGTTTAGGATGAGATAGCATAGCAGGCCGGGACGCTCTTTGCCAGTGTCTCTCCCCTCTTTCCCTCTCAGTCCCTCCCGCTCTCCCTCCCTCCCCATGCAGCACAATGAGGCCTGTAAGCCCCTGGAGCTCAGAGATTTGTTGGTGGAGTCTGGCTCCTTTCTGGCCATAAATTGCTCCATCTCTACAGATCAGGCCAAGGCTGAGTGGCGACAGCACCTCAGTTCTTTTTCACAGTCTGGGCTAAATCTAAAGCACACTAGCTACATAGTTTAAACAGTGTTTAAATAACACAAGGGGATGAATCGGTTGGGGCCCCTAGGAGAAAGTAATCCTTAACCCGCAGCCAGTGTGATTTATGGATGGAGTGGCCCTGTTCTCAAGGAGCGATGCGAGACACTCTTTTTCTCTTCCTTATAGAAACATGTCTGTCTATGTGTCTGTCTGGCTGGTGTGCTGGGCTCTTCCTGATCTGCTCCAGCTGTGGAGAGGGAGGGGTTTAGCTCAGACTCTGCTCTGTTCCATAGAAATGTGTCTTGAAAAGAATGGAAAGTTGTCAACCTTCACTCCCTCCTGCACCATGTAAGGATTGGGAGGCTTTTTTGGTTGTGAGAGTATCTGGTTCACTTAGGAGAATAAATTATGCCTATACTATATTATTCAGTCTGAGTGATGCTTAGAGATCGGGTTGAGGAAATCTCATACACAATCTATTTAGATTCATAAAACATAATGAGAGGTTGGATCGTTAGCACTATGAGACGATACTCCCACCCACCCAAATCCTCTCAACATAAACAGTGCATCATGCTGCTTCCTATGGATCTAAACCCATATGTTTAATAGAATATAGCCAGAAATATTATAAATTGGTAATGACGTGCAGTGCGTGGGGGAAGTGGAACATCTGCCTGAGCCAATAGGCATCCAAGAATGTAGACTAATCATAAACTTCCTGGTTTCATGTGATCATAGTAGAGCCAGTTTAAACATGGCAAAGGAGCTAATGTTTCTAGAATAAATATTTTCTTAAAACTTGCAGAAGAAGAACTCGGGGGAGAAAAACCCATTTCATCTTATTTGGCTCACAACCAAATGATGGAAATGTAATGAAGACTTTATGAATAAAAATGAAGCCAACAACAAAGCCGGCTAGTAACTGTTACTTCTGTGCTTTTCCTTTCCATTTAAAACTCCTTCAGTTCCTCATAGCCTTGAGTGCACTGCTTGAGCACGCTGCTTTAACACACTGCTTGAGTTCGTTCTTTTCTGGATTGGACTCCCCTTAGTGCCTTACAGTACCTGCCCATCTTGAGCAGTTCTATCACAATCATCATACTGATCTTCTCTTTTGGAGAAGCTGGCTCGTTGCAGATACTGTAGAATAAGATCATCAGACTGACAGTGAATGACACTTCCCTGCGGCTATGTGTTAGAACGGCCCGATGACAGCAGTTTACTAACTTTTATTTAGCGAGCCCAGTCTCTCTACGCCCAGCCCCCAGCTCTATTCTGTTCAGTGTTGAGCCAGATTAGCCTGCCAGACATACGGCTCTGTGCACAGCCCAACACAGCAACAGCACGCAGCACAGCCCAGTACACAGCACAAGCCCAGAACACATCCAGCCAACAACTCAGCCTCTGCCAACACACAGCCGCTGCCGTCCAAGAAGCGAACAGAGAGGTCTACGATTCAGAGAAAGAGCGAGAGAGGCACTAGAGCCTAGTGGTTAGAGCGTTGGGCCAGTAACCGAAAGGTTGCTGGATTGAATCCCCAAGAGGACAAGGTCAAAATCTGTCATTTTGCCCCTGAGCAACCAGTTCCACTGTTCTCCGGGCACCGATGATGTGGACGTCGATTAAGGTTGGGTTAAATGTGGAAGACCCATTTCAGTTGAGTGCATTCAGTTGTACAAGTGACTAGGTATCCCCTTTCCCCCACTATGTTTGTGTGCATGTGTGTATGCTTGCGTGTGTGCATCTGGGGGGGAATAAGTGCTCATGAATTCTCTGGCCAATGGAAGGGAGAGAAGAGAAATGTTCTGAAGCTGATTTCTGCTGTGTTGAGCAGTTCCTAGAGAGCGTTTACCACAGCTTTTCATCATCAGATACCCACATCCGCTTTCCCCTGACAGATAGAGACCCTGGATAATAGTCAATATCCCCGCCACTCTTCCGTTCCGGTTCTGCTTTGCTAGCGTTATTGTCGACACACACTCCTTTTTCCTCCCCATAGCAATCTAGAAATGTCAGTGATTTGTCTCTCATTTCCCATTTTCATATCCCACTCTGATAGTGATGGGAAATAGCTGCAGACAGTGGCATTAAATGGAGTGTAATAATTGCGAGAGGGGAATGCGACTTGTGTTAAGGAAGATAAGGCCTCTCATCTCATGTCATCATGACTGCTGTATCACTGCTACGTGCTATCTCATGGCTAATTGACTGTAATGTAATCCTGAGTTACCATATCAGTCCACAGCAGATCATGTCACTATGAATAATAATACCATGGCAACGTTTCATGTCCAGAAAAAATGCTTTTAGACTGTCATGATTTGGATTAAGTGGGGGTTGGTGTACTGTAGTGTAATGTAGCATACAATACCAGTCAAAAGTTTGGACACAAAAGCCAGGGTTTTTCTGTATTTTCTACATTGTAGAATAATAGTGAAGACATCAAAACTATGAAAAACACATGGAACCATATAGTAACCAAAAACGTTTTCAAAAACATTAAAAAACATTTTATATTTGAGATGCTTCGAAGTAGCCACCATTTGCCTTGATGACAGCTTTGCACACAGTTGGCATTCTCTCAACCAGCTTCATGAGGTTGTCACCTGGAATGCATTTCAATTAATAGGTGTGCCTGGTTAAAAGTTCATTTGTGGAATTTGGTTCCTTCTTAATGCGCTTGGGCCAATCAGTTGGTATACAGGGGTGGTAAACAGAAGATAGCCCTATTTGGTAAAAGACCAAGTCCATATTATGGCAATAACAGCTCAAATAAGCAAAGCGAAACGACAGTCCATCATTGCTTTAAGGCATGAAGGTTAGTCAATCTGGAAAATTTCAAGAACTTTGAACGTTTCTTCAAGTGCAGTCGCAAAAACCATCAAACGCTATGATGAAACTGGCTCTCCTGAGGACTGCCACAGGAAAGGAAGACCCAGAGTTACCTCTGCTGCAGAGGATAAGTTCATTAGAGTTAACTGCACCTCAGATTGCAGCCCAAATAAGTACTTCACAGACAGAGTTCAAGTAACAGACACATCTCAACATCAACTGTTCAGAAGAGACTGCGTAAATCAGGCCTTCATGGTCGAATTGCTGCAAAGAAACCACTACTAAAGGACACCAATGAGAAGAAGAGACATGCTTGGGCCAAGAAACATGAACAATGGACATTAGACTGTTGGAAATCTGTCCTTTGGTCTGATGAGTCCAAATGTGAGATTTTTGATTCCAGCCGCCGTGTCTTTGTGAGATGCAGAGTAGGTGAACGGATAATCTACGCATGTGTGATTCACACAGTGATGCATGGAGGAGGAGGTGTGAATTCAAGGCATACTAAACCAGCATGACTACCACAGCATTCTGCAGCGATACGCCATACCATCTGGATTGCGCTTAGTGGGACTATCATTTGTTTTTCAAAAGGACAATGAACCAACACACCTCCAGGCTGTGTATGGGCTATTTTACCAAGAAGGAGAGTTATGAAATGCTGCGTCAGATGACCTGGCCTCTACAATCACCCGACCTCAACCCAATTGAGATGGTTTGGGATGTGTTGAACCGCAGAATCAAATCAAATTGTATTTGTCACATGCGCTAAATACAACAGGTGTAGACTTTACTGTGAAATTCTTTGGAAAAGCAGGAAGGAAAAGCAGCCAACAAGTGCTCAGCATATGTGGGAACTCCTTCAAGACGGTTGGAAAAACATTCCAGATGAAGCTGGTGTAGAGAATGCCAAGAGTGTGCAAGGCTGTCATCAAGGTAAAGGGTGGCTACTTTGAAGAATCTAAAATAATAAATATATTTAGATTTGTTTAACACTTTTTTGGTTAGGACATGATTCCATGTGTTATTTCATAGGTTTGATATCTTCACTATTATTCTACAATGTAGAAAATGATCAAAATAAAGAAAACCCCTTGAGTGAGTATGTGTGTTCAAACTTTTGGCTGGCATTGTATATGTCAATTATTTATTCAATGTTACTATGAAGGATTATAATTCACATTCTTTGCCATAGACTGGGGATCCACAGAGTACGTTTGTGTTGTGTTGTAGATTCAGGATGTTAATGTGTTGATTTGTGCGGTGCTGTTTCTGTCTGTTTCTGTTTGTCACTGTCCATTGTGACCAGATTAGGCCTAATCTGTTCAAGCGGGATTTGCCAAGTGCTGTTAGGTGCATTTTACTCTACTCCAGCGTGTCATGTCATCTCCAGCAACACCGTTTAAATCCCACACATACACACCCACTTCGCTTAGAGACAAACAGAGCCTGAGAGAAGCCAAACACCTGTGGAAACAAAAACCTTCCAGACTTACAAATGCTTCAGGCAAAATAGGCTGCTGTATTCTTTGAAATGCCCCCTCTTTGCATATATTTGCATGGTGCACAGAGAAAGCATTTTGCTTGTCATAGAGTTAGAATTCAAGGCAACTTTGGGAAGCCCTATTCAATCCAAGCTGTCATAGTAAAGGATGTATGGCCTGGTATGAGCTAGACTATAAACCTGCTGTCTTATTTTATGTCCTGACTGTGCAGTATGTCACTGTTTACCTAGTATGATCTATGATGCATAGAAAAGGAATCTATTTCATCCATCTTTATGCTTGCTGTGATGTAAACCTCCTGTCTTACTGCATGTCCTGACTGTCCTGGTGTGATTCAGAGTGATTCTCTCCCTCCCCCCATCCTAACACCAGCCAGGTACCTTGTCACTGGAGATGTGAGCACAGGAATTTATGTGGCAGTTGACCAGACAGATGGACAGAGCCTAGCAGCAGTACCAAACATGTCTTTGTACAGTACAAAATACTGAGGACAGAGAATGTGTTGTTTTATTATGTAGGAATGCAATAGTGTATTGTACTGTAGACTCAACAGATGGTACAATGGTTAAACGCAGCAAGAGCTGATGAGTCAGATTGCGGGCATAGAGTTCCTCTGTTCTCTGATCTCCCTTTGTTTGACCAATCCTTTTGGAAACTACTGCTTCTACAAGCTAGAAACAACAAGCTATAAACTACAAGCTACAAACTTGAACATTGCTCCTAAAATGCCAAAAATATAAAAGCAGACCCAAAAAAATGGATAAACGGCTGCAAAGAAACACACAAATACACAGCCAAGCTGATGATCTACCTGAGATCTCTCAACTACCAGAGCGATCCAGCACACCAGGCGGCGACACCTCCAACCGAGACCTAGCCAAATGTTTTGAGACAACTCTTGAAAAATATTTTCAAGTGGCTGAGGAAAAATCAACGTCACAATTTGGTAGCCTGGAGAACAAGCTAGAGTATGAAGGGAATGCTGGCCCAGCATACCGCGTCCATCCAGGGCCTGTGCTCTTGCGGCGCAAAAACTAAAGGCGGCGGTAAACAAGTCAGTGTGACAAAATCGAGAAATTTGACACAAAATTATCCATGCTTGAGGGCATATATAAATGGTATCATTTACACGTGATCAAACTGAGAGAAGATAAAAACAACAACGCTCCGAGCCCTTGCCAAACACAAAACATGGCGGACAATTTCTCACACCTCGGATCTGAAACCAGTAGTAACCACCGACTTCATTGACAGTTATCTTAAAATGAAGAGACATGAAGAGACCTAACATTCCCGCACCCCAATAACATCGTCGAAGAGGGCTTGCTATCTAGACCGGGTTTGAGTCACCTCATACGTTTTCTTATAAACCAGATCAGCTCCTCAGCTACACTGGCTAGTAACGTTAGCAAGACTGCAGTCTAGACTAGGGAGCTCATGGACACATTCATCATAGGCTTCAGGAGCCAGATGGATATGATTCCACTATGGGCAACAACAACTGCCTACTAGTTCGTTTTAAGCCAAATTTTTTTAACTCATAGCTAGTTTATCCAGTGACCACGGCATTTAGAAGGATAAGCTACTGACTGAAATGTAGCTAGCTAGCATGCTGGTCATGCAGTAGACAACTAACAGTTAGTTAATCGTGGATGACAAACGACGACACCAGCTAGAGTTTGGAGCTCATGGGCACACAGGTTACAATAGCCAACTGGTTAGACATGATAACTCTCCATGGGCAACAATAACTGGCGACTAGTTTGTTTTCAGATAAATATGTTTAACTCATAGTTAGTTTATCCACTTACCTCCGCATTTGGGAAGACAGCTAAATTACTACAATGTAGCCACTACTACTAGCCACTACTAGTAGCCACTACTAGTAGCCACTACTACTAGCCACTACTACTAGCCACCTAATTGAGGATGACCTATGCTTTGATACATTTGGTTTAATTTGCTCATATCAAATAAGACAGTTTGTGGAAAGGTAAAAATAACAATTAATTCACTCAATTTATGTATGATCGGACAGTGAAACTGTAATAGATTGGTAGCTAGCTGCTGAGGCTTTCATTTATTTCCCAATTAAATAAGCTGAAGCTAGGTTTTTCAAGTCATTTGGTGCTTGCTGCTCATGCTGGTGAGCAAGCGACCGACGGCTCTGCATCACATCTGTGTGACGTCACACACCAAAGAAGTCTCAACCAATCACCCAACGTAATTCATGAATATTAAGGCCTTTGTCTCAATGGGAGGGCATGGATGTCAACAACACCCGCTTGACAAGCACTACTGTCCAGCAACGGCGTGGGACGTAGCTACCTAGTACCCAATATCAGGGTGACAGCCACAGTAAGCACACACATACAACATACGAAGCTCATAGCTTATTCCAACATGTTTCATTTAGTTTATGACTGTGATGGATTTAAAGAGCCTATGATGAATTATAGGCATTTCAAGGTGGACCCTAAGGATTGGATCTTTGTTGGATGAGTTTTAAGGTGACCCCAAATTAACACACAGCTTTGGTAGTAATAGGCTACTTTTCTTTCTTTCTTTTAACAAGGCTATTGAAACCATGTCATATTATAGGTCTTAATGTATCATCATGCCTATTATAATAAAAGTTTCCCTTCTGAGAGTTCTCCTTCATGACAATTATTACATATTTTGGGGTTGTAGGGTGGGTAGTTTCATTCACACCTTATTTTCGTGGTGGACTAGGCCTATACTGATGCTACTCCTCCTCCTCTCCTTTGATAGTCCTGTGTTAATGATACTCCTCACCTTTGATAGTCCTGTGTTAATGATACTCCTCACCTTTGATAGTCCTGCGTTGATACTCCTCACGTTTGATAGTCCTGCGTTGATACTCCTCACCTTTGATAGTCCTGCATTGATGCTACTCCTCACCTTTGATAGTCCTGTGTTAATGATACTCCTCACCTTTGATAGTCCTGCGTTGATACTCCTCACCTTTGATAGTCCTGCATTGATGCTACTCCTCACCTTTGATAGTCCTGCGTTGATGCTACTCCTCACCTTTGATAGTCCTGCGTTGATACTCTTCACCTTTGATAGTCCTGCATTGATGCTACTCCTCACCTTTGATAGTCCTGCGTTGATACTCCTCACCTTTGATAGTCCTGCGTTGATACTCCTCACCTTTGATAGTCCTGCGTTGATACTCCTCACCTTTGATAGTCCTGCGTTGATGCTACTCCTCACCTTTGATAGTCCTGCGTTGATGATACTCCTCACCTTTGATAGTCCTGCGTTGATACTCCTCACCTTTGATAGTCCTGCGTTGATGCTACTCCTCACCTTTGATAGTCCTGCGTTGATACTCCTCACCTTTGATAGTCCTGCGTTGATACTCTTCACCTTTGATAGTCCTGCGTTGATACTACTCCTCACCTTTGATAGTCCTGCATTGATGCTACTCCTCACCTTTGATAGTCCTGCGTTGATGCTACTCCTCACCTTTGATATTCCTGTGTTAATGATACTCCTCACCTTTGATAGTCATGACTAGCTTATATATTTTCTGTCATGGAATGTGCAGGGCTTACATTCTTCTCACAACCGTGCAAGCACCCTGGAGTTTGTAAAAAGAAAGAAAATAGATGTAGCATTTATTCAAGAATCACATTCAATGGAAAGTGATGTTGAGAGATTACAGAACAAATTCAATTCAAAATTCATGATTCAAAATTCATGTTATAACCTCCTCTTCATACATACAAAAAAGCAGAGGGGCAGTTATTGATGCTAAAAGCAACTTTCAGTGCACCAATCTCAGAGGTGGGAAAGATTCTGAGGGAAGAGTAGCTTACATCAAAATTATGTTGAATGAAAATAAAATAACAATGGTCTCGGTCTATGCGCCAAACCTTTTTGACATGACATTTGAGGAACTAACCACGTTAATGCTTGACTTGTCTGACATCAGCCTAATCATAGGTGGCAACTTTAATGCTGTCTGGTTTAACAGTGAGAACAGTGACTCAGCTCTGAGAAAATAGGCTAATGATTGTGCTGTCATCGATTTTTGGTGTACTGCAAATCCATCTGCCAGAGGATTTACCTTTTTCTCATCATGGCATAGAACATTTTTGTTTCCAAGCATCTAATTGGGAAGTCAACTGACATTGATCTATTTTCTATGGGACCGTCAGATCACTGAGCAGTTATTTGTAAACTGTTGCACACTGGTGGCAAAACTCGAGATCCCCGTTGGAGCTTCAATTTAACTCTACTGCAGAATGAATCATTCATAAAAGAAATGGAAGAGCAATTAAATGAATTTGTAAGTATTAAACTATCTGTGAAGGATCCTTGCCTGTTGTGGGATGCTGTAAAGGGCTTTATAAGAGATAAAAGCATTGCATACACATCTAATCTGAACAAAACACGATATTATACAATATCCAGGAATTACAAAGCAAAATAGCGGTCCTTGAACAGAATATGCCGTCGAACACCACGTCCTCTTTCATTCTACAGTGAGAGCGACTGACAAAGAACTCAAGGAGTTCCTCAGACACTGATCAGATTTCCTTACATGGAACAATTTCTACTTACAATTACCCCTGCTGTTACTGCCACACCCTTTTATCAATTTATCCCGTCTATTGTGTTTAGTAAATGGATCTAACATTTTTTGGGTAGAAAAACAATATTGTGTGGTCATCCTCACACAAGTTAAGCCAGTCCTCCATGAAAAACAATAAAGTTGGTTTGATCAACCTAATGCTTCAACCCAACTCTTCGAATAGTTCAACAATTGGCAGCTCTCTGAGAGGGCTATCCCTATGTTGCCGTTCTCATATGAAGCCTGTTCCTACAAGCTTAAAACTGTGATAGAGAAATGGGCTAGTAATTCAAATGTTGTGAGAACACTAACAAAATAAACAGAGATGTTTTCTAATTGTATTAATTAGTGACATTCACCATTAAACCCAACCCAATACCATTACAATTGCTAAACACTATAGTGTGTATTTGTTTGTTCAACAGGAACGGTGTAACTAATCCAGACCTTTTTTAAAGGGAATAAGCTACACACAGGAGCCATTTCCTGGACACTGTCGGGTCTTTACTATCATTAACTGAAGACTGATAGTTTTTATCAAAGATTCTCTGTAATTAGTTATTACGCGATTAGACTGATTAATCATGTAACCGTAATTACTAGGAAGTCGGGGCACCAAGGAAAAATATTCAGATTACAAAGTTATCATTTCCTAAAATAACTTTTCAGATATTTTATCTGATCAATTCGTCTTCGAATGAATGATTTATTTACTTTACCTCACATTAGTCTCATTCCAAAGGTCGTAAATTGTCGGTTATCTGCACGAACCCAGTCTTTACCATGAGTCATCCATACATCAATTGTCTTAAATCATTTATTACTAAGTAATTCACAGAACTGCATAAACAAACAAGGTAAATGTGGTTACATGAAATGATAGGAGAATGTGCCCTAGTGGGCTAAACCGGCATGGCGGCTTGTTAGACAAAAGGGGAAGTGGGGGTCGACGAAGAAGTCACTACAGAGTGATAATTCTAACAATTTAAATGGTAATCCTTTACACATGAACGCTCACTCATTCGGGAACAATTGCTATCAATATATATATATTTACGCTCAGTGTGTCGTCCTGATCACTGGTGAAAAGTTTGTTTCTTTTGTAGAATTGTCCGTCTCTCTCCCTCTATCGATTGTGGTTAGAGGGGATTGTTCAGAGTGACATTCATTATAGAATGGATGTTTTGGCGGTTGTCGTTCTTCGCGTTCAATGATACCGAATTCCTAGCTGCAGACTAGTAATTAATATCAAATACTTGTTCTTATTCTGTCGGTATCGATAGTCTAAGAGTTTAACCACGTGGTATGGTTAAAAGATTCAGCAATGGTCTACAACCTTTGCCTAATGGAGAAAAACATGGTCTGCAACCTTTAGGGACAACAAATCCATAATGGTCAGCTATAGCTATAAGGTCTACTTTACGAAACCTCACCAAACAATCAATAGAGGGCGCTTCAAAAAAACTTGGAGATGGCTGATGCAGCCATCTTATACAATGCAGTCTCCTGAACACACTAACTAAACAAGTCATCCAAACTCACAACCTACCATCACACCTCAATCACTAACCACAGAGAGCAGCAGGGTCCGGTGGGTTTAATGGAAAAATCCCGGATGAGCCCCCATTATGTTACGCACGCCTCTATGAAGAGGGAACGCTACACCCTGCTACAACTAAACTCTCCGTGAAGTGAAAAAGGTATGGACTGTAGGTGCAAGAAAGAATGACAACAGGGAGAATGTGGTACCGTTTACCAGGACTTTATTCCTTCACATGGTAATATGGGGAAAAGGGGCTGGACGGAACCAAAGCAAAGAAAGTAAATCTCAAAGCCCCCCCTCTCCTATCTTACCTGCCTACCCACTACTTACCTAATTTAGCACCACCTGGTGCCCTAACCAAAATACAAGGGGGTGGTCCACCCAGGTCTTACCTAGTGTGCCTAGACAGCGAATATGCTACGGGTATATGTATGCCCGCGGGCCTCTTGCCTAAGCACTCCCTAGGTGCCTTCCCCTTCCCCCCTGGGAACAAATGAAACAGAATATTAAACAATTTCACAAACTGAGAAACAAAGGACATCAAATAAGCTCTGAGCAACAAACTCACAAAACATACCAACTCTCAGCCCAGCAAAATCTCTAGCAAAATCTTTCTAGCAAAATCTCTGCAATGACCTCCCAGCAAAATCTTTCTAGCAAAATCTCTGCAATGACCTCCCAGCAAAATCTCTCTAGCAAAATCTCTCTAGCAAAATCTCTCTCTCCTGAACAGAACACTGGCATTTATATAGCTTCAGAATGAATGGGTAATTGGAGACAGCTGCGTCTTGACGAGGGGGTGGGGTCAGCTCTCCAATTAGCCATGGAGTCGACCAATCAGCTGCTTGAGGGATTTCAGGAAGCCATTTCCTAAAATAAACACATGCAAATACACAAACTACAACACAAACTGGGGAACGTAACACCATCCAATAATTGAGGTAAGCTCGGTTTGCTGATCGAAAACCCGAGTGGGGTTTTATTTGGAAGGCAGAAAAGGGCTGTCCCAGGACGCCTGACCCTAACTGGGCTCAGGGGCGGTCCTCTGATTTAGTTAACTCCAATCCCCTTTTTGAGTTTTCCTTCATTAAATAGTCCAAAATCATATTTTTCACAATTTTACAAACAGTATCATACTCACTCATTCATCTTATTCAACAATTAGATGTAAACCTCATATCTGAGGCTATTATATAAACAGCGTTATGGTAATGTGGCCACACCGTCTCCCATGAGCTTCCCCAAGTTGTGACAAACAGACCAGTTTGTAGCTGGCAGTTGGGGTGGGCTTGGTGTGGGGTTTGGGACGTCCGTGGGTTGCTTTTGAAAATTTATTTGGATTCCTCACGTCTTAGTCATTGTTATGAAGTGGTTTGGTCCAAATCGGATGTTGGGTATTATATTTAATGAATATTATATAAATGTCTTTCAACAAAGTAATGTTGCAGGAATGCTAACTACAGAAAACATTTCAGAACAATCTGGAATTACACTTGGGAAAGTAAGCTTAACTTTCATGCCTTCCATAAGGTACTGCTTGGAAAAAGAGGTATTGTCTCTGAAATGTATTTCCTTCTGGTAAAGACCTCATCCAAGCCATTTTCAATTGACAGATTGTGGAAAAAAAGATCTCTAGTCATCCAACAATGTTCTCAATTGGCTAACAGTCTGGCACAATATAGCTCTATCTTCCAGAAATTTGAATCACCAAATGATTCACTTTCATAAAAAGGTTTTAAAAAAAACATTGTTCACAGAATTTATTACTCCATGGAAATTATATAAAATCAAAGCCAAATCATCACCCAATTGTACTCTGTGCGCTGCTGACACTCAGGGCACCTCCATCCATATGATGTGGGATAAAATAAATCTAGAAGATGATCTGCCCTATGCTCTCCATTTTAATATAAAACACAACCCAATGTTTACCATCTGTTCTACTACTTAAAGTGTCAATCAGTTGAAACAATAACAGAGCCGTCTCCCTGCCCCGTTTCCATACAAAGCTGAGGGATGGGGCTGAAGAAATGTAAATTCATAGACAGAACTATGTCTGCAATGACTAGCCATCAATGATATAAAAAATATTGTTTTAACCATATTTTGTGGCTATATAGTATTTGTTTACTTTGACTTTGTTTATAAACATTTATAAACACTTATTTTGGGTTCTGGCAGGGTATGAAGTTCATGATGCATTTCTACGTTGTATTCTTTAAGAATCAATGGGTACATATCATTCATTTATAAGTTAAAAAATGTATGCAGCACCTGCAGATTACCCTGTTAATGCTATATGGCAGCTGAAAGGATGGTGGCGTGCCATTGAAAACATCCTCATTTGCTGTCAGTGCAGGATTGGCTTTTAACCTATATTGACATAGCCTACATGGAATGCTCAGCTACTAGGATGCATAAGCAGTGAACATTTCATGTTGGAATCAGGCTGCTGAACAATTTTAAATCTCTTCTGTGGATAGGTAGACAACTCTGCTAGGGGTCCTGGGTGGTGGTGGGGGGGGGCAACCTCATTCTTGTATTATTATTTACTTATTTTGTTTTCTTGTCTTTTGTGCATGTTCATATACATTACTGCCAATATATAATATAATATAGTGTCTTCAGAAAGTATTCATGCCCCTTGACTTATTCCAAATTTTGTTGTATTACAACCTGAATTCAAAATGGATTCAATGTTTTTTCTCACCCATCTACACACAATACAACGTGAAAACATGGTTTTAGACATTTTTGCAAATGTATTTAAAATGAAATACAGAAATATCTCATTTACATAAGTATTCACACCCCTTTGCTATGACACTCCAAATTGAGCTCAGGTGCATCCAATATCCTTTGATCATCCTTGAGATGTCACTACAACTTGATTGTAGTGGCCAATTCAACTGTTTGGATTTAGAAAGAAATACTCCTTACTATGTAAGGCCCCACAGTTGACAGTGCATGTCAGAGAGATGAGGCATACAGTACCGGTCAAAAGTTTGGACACACCTACTCATTTATTTTTACTATAACTCATCCCAAACCATCTCAATTGGGTTGAGGTCGGGGGATTGTGGAGACCAAGTCATCTGATGCAGCACTCCATCACTCTCCTTCTTGGTCAAATAGCCCTTACACAGCCTGGAGGTGTGTTGGTTCATTGTCCTGCAGAAAAACAAATCTCAAATTTAGACTCATCAGACCAAAGGACAAATTTCCACCGGTCTAATGTCCATTTCTCGTGTTTCTTGGCCCAAGCAAGTCTCTTCTTCTTATTGGTGTCCTTTAGTGGAGGTTTCTTTGCAGTTTCTTTGCAGTCTCCTCTGAACAACTCTGGGTCTTCCTTTCCTGTGGTTTCATCATAGCGCTTGGTTTTTGTGACAGCATTTGAAGAAATTTTCTGAATTGACTGACCTTCATTTATGTATTCCTTTTATTTGATTTACAATGACGCCTACGCCGGCTGCTGAATCCCCAAAAAACATTTCCACTGCATTTCAGCCCTGCCACAAAAGGACCAGCTGACTACATGTCAGTGATTCCCTCGTTAAAACAGGTGTGAGTGTTGACTAGGACAAGGCTGGAGATCACTCTGTCATGCTGATTGAGTTCAAATAACAGACTGGAAGCTTCAGAAGGAGGGTGGTGCTTGAAATCATTGTCCTTCCTCTGTCAACCATGGTTACCTGCAAGGAAACACGTGCCCTCATCATTGCTTTGCAGAAAAAGGGCTTCACAGGCAAGGTTATTGCTGCCAGTAAGATTGCACCTAAATCAACCATTTATTGGATCATCAAGAACTTCAAGGAGATTGGTTCAATTGTTGTGACGAAGGCTTCAGGGCACCCAAGAAAGTCCAGCAAGTGTCAGGACCGTCTCCTAAAGTTTATTAAGCTGCGTGATTGGGGCACCACCAGTACAGAGCTTGCTCAGGAATGGCAGCAGGCAGGTGTGAGTGCATCTGCACGCACAGTGAGGCGAAGACTTCTGGAGGACGGCCCGGTGTCAAGAAGGGCAGCAAAGAGGCCACTTCTCTATTGGAAAAACATCAGGGACATACTGATATTCTGCAAAATGTACAGCGATTGGACTGCTGAGGACTGGGGTAAAGTCATTTTCTCTGATGAATTCCCTTTCCGATTGTTTGGGGCATCCAGAAAAAAGCTTGTCCGGAGAAGACAAGGTGAGCGCTACCATCAGTCCTGTGTCATGCCAACAGTAAAGCATCCTGAGACCATTCATGTGTGGGGTTGCTTCTCAGCCAAGGGAATGGGCTCACTAACAATTTTGCCTAAGAACACAGCCGTGAATTAAGAATGGTACCAACACATCCTCCGAGAGCATGTTCTCCCAACTATCCAGGAACAGTTTGGTGACAAACAATGCCTTTTCCAGCATGATGGAGCACCTTGCCATAAGGCAAAAGTGATAACTAAGTGGCTCAGGGAACAAAACATGATATTTTGGGCCCATGGCCAGGAAACTCCCCAGACTTTATCCCATTGAGAACTTGTGGTCATTCCTCAAGAGGCGGGTGGACAAACAAAAACCCACAAATTCTGACCAACTCCAAGCATTGATTATGCACGAATGGACTGCATCACTCAGGATGTGGCCCAGAACTTAATTGACAGCATGCCAAGGCAGATTGCAGAGGTCTTGAAAAAGAAGGGTCAACACTGCAAATATTGACTTTTTGCATCAACTTCATGTAATTGTCTATTATGTTAAAAAATTGTCAATAGACTTTGAGACTTATGAAATGCTTTTAATTATACTTCAGCATTCCATAGTAACATCTGACAAAAATATCTAAAGACACTGAGGCAGCAGACTTTGTGAAAATGAATATTTGTGTCATTCTCAAAAATGTTGGCCACAACTGTATAGCTGAGGAGGGCATAAAAAAAGTCTAGAGTGTTGAAAGTTTTACAAGAGCACAGCAGTCTCCATCATTGGGAAATGTCAAAAACAAATATGTAACTACTCAGACTTGAACTAGAGCTGGCCGTCAGACCAAACGTATTAACCGGGCTATAAGGACTATGGTCAGGGAGATGACCAAGAACCCAATGACCACTCTGACAGAACTACAGAGTTCCTTGGCTGATATGTGAAAACCTGCCAGAAGGAGAACAGTCTCTCCAGCACTTCACCAATCAGGGCTTAATGGGATGGAAGGATGGCCAGATGGAAGCCTCTCCTGAGAAAAGGGCACAACACTCCACCAATCAGGGCTTTATGGGAGTGGCCAGATGGAAGCCTCTCCTGAGAAAAGGGCACAACACTCCTGGAGTTTGTAAAAAGGCACGTGAAAGACTGAGGTAATAAGGCAAAAGATTATGTTGTCTGATGAGACTAAAATGTTATTATTTAGCCTGAATGCAAAGCACTATGTCGGGAGAAAACCAGGCACAGCTCATCACCCGTCTATGGGGATGCTTTTCAGCGGCAGGGACTGGGAGACTGTTACAGATAGATGAAACAATGAATAGAGACAAATACAGGAAAATTCTTTATGATAACCTGCTTCAGAGAGAAAATGACCTTACACTGGGCCTAAGATTTCTGTTTCAACAGGACAATGACCCAAATCATGAAACAAAAGCAACGCTGGAATGGAATCAGAACAAGAATGTGAATGTCCTTGAGTGGCCCAGCCAAAGCCCAGACTTGAATCCCTTTGAAAATCTGTGAAAAGATTGAAGATTGCTTTTCTCCGCCGCTCCCCATCTAACATAACAGAGTTTAAGAAAATCTGCAGGGAAGAATGGGAGAAAATCCCCAAATCCAGATGTGTAAAGCTGATACAGACGACTCAAAGCTGGAATGCCGCCAAAGGTGCTTCTGCAAAGTATTGACTCAGGTGTGAATACTTATGTAAATGAGATTCCTGCATTTCATTTTCAATAAACTGGCAAACATTTCTAAAAACATATTTTCACTTTGTCATTATGGGGTATTGTGTGTAGATGGTTAAGATATATATATATATATTTAATCCATTTGGATTTCAGGCTGTAACACAACAAAATGGAATGTGGAGAGTGTCACAGTATGATGCATTTTTCATCATATGATGAGGAGCACATTGTGCTGTGGTGCTTCTGTGCTTTCAGGGTTCTGTATCTTGGGGACTTGGTTGCTGGCATGCGGGGCATTTTGGGAGTGTGTCGGCAGTGGACTGATGAGGCAAATGCTGGGGGATGGTTTTTGGCTGGTACTTTCCTTTAAGCGTGCAAAGCTGATGGCCAATCTTGATGCATCTCTTTTGTAAAACCACACTATCATTATGAATGATACTGTATTATGAACTACTATGTCTATTCACTATGTGTATGTATACCTGTTAACCAACAAGAATCAACAATTTAGAAAAGGCAGCCAGAGCTACAAAGTAGTATTTTTCTTTCAATGTTTCTTCCAGATCTAAATTCCATTACTTCACCAAACGAACACCATGATGATGATGATACATTTCGTCTGTCTTAATTTCATAGTTGAGTTGATCAAGCTGTTTAGATGGACAATCTCTAGACCACCTTTACTCCACACACAGAGATGTGTACAAATCTCTCCCTCCATTTGGAAAATCTGACCACGATTCTATCCTCCTAATTCCTGTTTACAAGCAAAAACTACAGCAGGAAGTACCAGTGACTCAATGCAGAAGTGGTCAGATGACACGGATGCTACACTACAGGACTGTTTTTCTAGCACAGACTGGAATATGTTTCGGGATTCATTCAATGGCATTGAGGAGCACCTCAGTCACCGGCTTCATCAATAAGTGCATCAACGACATTGTCCCTACAGTGACCGTACGTACATATCCCAACCAGAAACCATGGATTACAGGCAACATCCGCACCGAGCTAAAGGCTAGAGCTAACGCGTTCAAGGTGCTTAAAACTAATCTGGATGCTTATAAGCAATCCCGCTATGCCCTCAGACGAACCATCAAACAGGCAAAGCTTCAATATAGGACTAAGATGGAATCCTACTACACCGGCTCGATGCTCGTAAGATCTGGCAGGGCTTGAAAACTATTACAGACTACAAAGGAAAACCCAGCCGCGAGCTTCCCAGTGGCGTTAGCCTACCAGATGGGCTAAATGCCCATCTGGTAGGCTTGCTTCGAGGCAAGCAACACGGAAGCATGCATGAGAACACCAGCTGGTCCGGACAACTGTGTGATCCCGCTCTCCATAGCCGATGTGAGCGAGACCTTTAAACAGGTCAACATTCACGTGTACTCAGAGCATGTGCGGACCAACTGGTAAGTGTCTTCACTGACATTTTCAACCTCTCCCTGACCGATTCTGTAATACCTGCATGTTTCAAGCAGTCCCTGTGCCCAAGAAGGCTTAGGTAACCTGCCTAAATGACTACCGCCCCGTAGCACTCACGTCGGTATCTATGAAGTGCTATGAAAGGCTGGTCATGGCTCACTTCAACAACATCATCCCGGAGACCCTAGACCCACTCCAATTTGCATACCGCCCCAATAGATCCACAGATGACACAATCGCACTCCACACTGCCCTTTCCCACCTGGAGAAAAGGAACACCAATGTGAGAATGCTGTTCATTAACCACATCTTAGCATTAAACA
The DNA here is from genome assembly GCF_036934945.1 of Oncorhynchus masou masou. Lineage (NCBI taxonomy): Eukaryota > Metazoa > Chordata > Actinopteri > Salmoniformes > Salmonidae > Oncorhynchus > Oncorhynchus masou. The sequence goes on along the minus strand of NC_088222.1, from coordinate 34,390,853 downwards.
GTGTTTTTTATTTTGTACTTTTTTACCCCGGTCTTGTCTCATCGCTTCAACTCCCGTACGGACTCTGGAGAGGCGAAGGTCGAGAGCCATGTGTCCTCCGAAACATGACCCTGCCAAGCCACACTGCTTCTTAACACACTGCTAGGAAACACCAACGTGTCGGAGGAAACACTATACAACTGTTGACCAAAGTCAGCTTGCATACGCCCGGCCCTCACCAAGGAGTCGCTAATACTTAATGGGTCAAGGACATCCTGGCCGGCCAAAACCTACCTGAACAACACTGGGCCAATTGTCTCCTGGTCACGGCAGGCTGCGACACAGCCAGGGATCGAACCCGGGTCTGTAGTAGCCTTAGACCGCTGCGCCACTCGGGGTGTCAGTAAATATTTTCTTAACTCTATTTTTATTAAAACTGCATTGTTGGTTAAGGGCTTGTAAATAAGCATTTCACTGTAAGGTCTACTACACCTTTTGTATTCTGCGCATGTGACATTTTTGTTTGATTTGATTACTTTTTTTGAGGGAGTGATGGGAATCCAAAGTATGAACACTGGTTGAAAAAATAAATCATCATCATGAATCAAACAACTCCTGAAAGAGTCTTATCTAATTATAATTAGACTTTTAGCACAAAGTTATCCCGCAGCTAATCTCCCCCCACCCCCCTTCATGTACCTTAGTTCACAGTGGCATAAGGCTGTGATAACACAGGCAGCACAATTCTGATCTTTTTGGCACTAATTGTTCTTTTGACCAAACTTATATTTTGCCAGTGATTGGACAAAAGATCAGAATTGGGCTGCCTGTGTAAACGCAACCTTTTTAGTGCTCCACGGACTGTGTGACCATTTCACCTCCACACACTCGGGTCCCAGGGGTCAGGTGAGAAGTTTATGCCCTGTGACCTTGAACTATATCTCCTAAACTTCTCTCTCTCAATTGAATTCAAATGGTCCTCTCTCTCCCTCTCTCTCTCTCTCTCTCTCTCTCTCTCTCTGTGTATCTCTCTCTCTGTGTCTCAGTTTTAATAAAATACATTTGTGTTTGTCACATGCGCCAAATTCAACAGGTGTAGACTTTACTGTGAAATACTTACTTACAAGCCCTTTCCCAATAATGCAGTGTAAAAAAAAAGGAAATAGTAACACAATAAAATAACAATAACAAAGCTGTATAGAAGGAGTACCGGTACCAAGTCAATGTGCTGGGGGTACGAGGTAGTTGAGGTGATTGAGGTATTTACATGTAGGAATGGGGTAAAAGTTACACATGAAGCTTAAAGTTGCACTATGAAGAAATCCACCATCTTCCTGGTTGCTAAAACTAATAGTTTGCCTAATTTCAGTTTGTGACAAAATAAAATAGTATAGTGTAGAGAATCATTGTACCATATAAACCACTGTGAAATATATTTTCCATAAACAAAAATATTGTTGTTTCAGCTGTTTGAAGCTGGTGTACAAAACCCGACTGTAAAAGACCCCAAAACAAAACTTAAGAGCGGTAAGCATAGAAATAGCTGGTCAGGTCGCCCAAGAAATTACATTTAGCCACTTGAAGGAATATGTTCCCATCTAAAGTGGCACAAAACAATGTCCAAGAGAAGAGATGCCTCGACAAGCTTTCTCCCAGACCCAGACACAACCAGTACAGACAGGAAAGTTGACTCGCTTCCAGGATGGAAAAAGTACAGCAGCAGCACCGAGTTGATGTCTGCTATTTTTAGATAGTAAATTGGACTGTGAGCTCTGTGGAATGTAATGTATGTGAGTGTAGTCTGGGTGGGATTTAAGTGATAATTTGGCACCCTCTGCTGCTAGCTGGAGAGAATGCCGGGGTGGAGGTGGAATTTTGATTGCCGTCCAAGGAGGAACTGGTCTTTCACCAGGGTTCCTTCTAGTGGTGGAACACACTTATTTCTCTTCCCTCCCTCCCTCCATTTTTCTGTCTGTCTATCTAAAAAGTTCTCTCTCTACCTCCCTCCCTCTGTCAATCTCTCTCTTTCTGTAATGCTCCTGTGTTATTTCAGAGCCAATTTGCTGTACTGTACCCAGATGCTGTGCTGTTTCCAGCTCCCTGGTGCTAATCATGCTAAGGCTAAAATGTGACCCACCACCTGGATTTGGTCCTATGTAGCAACATTTGAAATTGTGTTTTTTTTTATACATTGGATAGAAGTAGAGACTTCAACCTAGAAAATGGTATATCATTCACTGCACTTGAGGAACATTGAGAAATGAATTCTACTTTGAAAGTTGATAAACTTGTCACCCCACTTTTGAGAAAATGCCCTGTGAATGTTTTGGTACAAATACTTCAGAGCTCTAATTTGTCTACACCTATTCAGCATCATTCACACCCTCTTAAGCCTTAGCCCCATCCATCTCTTTAAGGATTCACAGTGAAGTAAACAACCAAAGATTTCAAGACGAAAAGTGGTGAAAGTATACTGAAGAAAACTATAAATGCAACATGTAAAGTGATGGTGCCATGTTTCATGAGCTGAAATAAAAGATCATTTAATGTTAATTTCTCAACCATAAGCCAAGTCTGACGTCGTTTTAGTGAATTTGGCAGTACGTCCAACTGGTCTCAACCGCAGACCACGTGTAACCACGCCAGCCCAGTACCTCCACATCCGTCTACTTCACCTGCAAGATCGTCTGAGACCAGCTAACCAGAGAGCGGATGAAACTGTGGGTTTGCGCAACCATGAAACTGTGGGTTTGCACAAGCTGTCAGAAACCATCTCAGGGAAGCGCATCTTGTCATCCTCACCAGGATCTTGACATGACTACAGTTTGGCGTCGTAACCAACTTCAGTGGGCAAATGGTCACTTTTGATGGCCACTGGCACACTGGAAAAGTGTGCTCTTCACGGATGAATCCAGGTTTCAACTGTACTGGGCAGATGGCATTGTGTTGGCAAGTAGTTTGCTGATGTCAACGTTGTGAACAGAGTGCCACATGGCGGCGGGGGGTTACGGTATGGGCAGGAATAAGCTACGGACAACGAACACAATTGCATTTTTATCAATGGCAATTTGAATGCACAGAGATACTGTTACGAGATCCTGAGGCCCACTGTCGTGCCATTCATCCACCGCCATCACCTCATGTTTCAGCATGATAATGCATGGCCCCATGTCGCAAGGATCTGTACACAATTCCTGGAAGCTGAAAATGTCTCAGTTCTTCCATGGCCATACTCACCAGACATGTCACCCATTGAGCATGTTTGGGATGCTCTGGATCGACGTGTACGACAGCCAATAATCAGTAACTTTGCACAGCCATTGAAGAGGAATGGGACAACATTCCACAAGCCACAATCAACAGCCTGATCAACTCTATGTAAAGAAGATGTCTCGCTGCATGAGGCAAATGGTGGTCACACCTGATACTGACAGGTTTTCTGATACACGCCCCTACTCTGTTACTAACAGATGCATAGCTGTATTCCCAGTTATGTGAAATCCATAGATTAGGGCCTAATGAATTTATTTCAATTGACTGAATTAATCATATGAACTGAAATTGTTGCATTTATATTTTTGTTCAGTGTAGTAGCAAAAGGTAGTAGTAAAAATACACTATCTAGTCCTTAGCCTATATGCTAATCTGACTTTGGTGCAGGTCGTGTTCTTCTTCACATTACTGTCTGTGCTAAACACACACTATATCAAATAAAATCCATGTTTATTTGTCACATGGACAGGATACAGAAGGTGTAAACGGTACAGCGAAATGGTTCCTGTTTGAACGCGGCAATACTACCATGCATGAATCAGCAGGTAGCTAAAGCTAACCAAAAAACTCAGCAAAAAAAGAAACGTCCTCTCACTGTCAACTGCGGTTATTTTCAGCAAACTTAACGTGTAAATATTTGTATGAACATAACAATATTCAACAACTGAGACATAAACTGAACAAGTTCCCGACATGTGACTAACAGAAATGGAATAATGTGTCCCTGAACAAAGGGGGTGACATAATCAAAAGTAACTGTCAGTATCTGGTGTGGCCACCAGCTGCATTAAGTACTGCAGTACATCTCCTCGTGGATTGCACCAGATTTGCCAGTTCTTGCTGTGAGATGTTACCCCACTCTTCCACCAAGGCATCTGCAAGTTTTTGGAAATTTCTGTGGGGAATGGCCCTAGCCCTCACCCTCCAATCCAACAGGTCCCAGACCTGCTCAATGGGATTGAGATCCGGACTCTTCACTGGCCATGGCAGAACACAGTCATTCCTGTCTTGCAGGAAATCACGCACAGAACGAGCAGTATGGCTGGTGGCATTGTCATGCTGGAGGTTCATGTCAGGATGAGCCTGCAGGAAGGGTACCACATGAGGGAGGAGGAGGTCTTCCCTGTAATGCACAGCTTTGAGATTGCCTGCAATAACAACAAGTTCAGTTCGATGATGCTGTGACACACCAGACCATGACAGACCCTCCACCTCCAAATCAATCCTGCTCCAGAGTACAGGCCTCGGTGTAACACTCATTCCTTCAACGATAAACGTGAATCCGAATGAACATCACCCCTGGTGAGACAAAACTGTGACTCTTCAGTAAAGAGCACTTTTTGCCAGTCCTGTCTGGTCCAGCGACGGTGGGTTTATGCCCATAGGCCACGTTGTAGCCGGTGATGTCTGGTGAGGACCTGTCCATCCTCTCTCAGCCTAGATGCGGACAGACTGAGCACTGATGGAGGGATTGTGCGTTGCTGGTGTTACTCGGGCAGTTGTTGTTGCCATCCTGTACCTGTACCGCTGGTGTGATGTTCGGATGTACCGATCCTTTGCAAGTGTTGTTACACGTGGTCTGCCACTGCGAGGACGATCAGCTGTCCATCCTGTCTCCCTGTAGTGCTGTCTTAGGCGTCTCATAGTACGGACATTGCAATTTATTGCCCTGGCCACATCTGCAGTCCTCATGCCACCTTGCAGCATGCCTAAGGCACGTTCACGCAGATGAGCAGGGACCCTGGGCATCTTTCTTTTGTGTTTTTCTGAGTCAGTAGAAAGGCCTCTTTAGTGTTTTCATAACTGTGACCTTAATTGCCTACCATCTGTAAGATGTTGTGTCTTAACGACCGTTCCACAGGTGCATGTTCATTAATTGGGAAACATGGAAAACAGTGTTTAAACCCTTTACAATTAAGATCTGTGAGGTTATTTGAATTTTTACTAATTATCTTTGAAAGACAGGGTCCTGAAAAAGGGACGTTTCTTTTTTTGCTGAGTTTAGGTTCAATGTTAGATAGCTAGCTAACATTAGGCTATAACTAGCAATGCAAATGCATTTCTAATATACAAACAATATTACTGCACAGATCATACACATAACGTTAGCTAGCGAGCCAGCCAGCTACCATTAGCTAACAGCTTTAACTTGCAATGAAAACGACTTTCTGAAAAAAGTTTCTGACACGTATAATATCTGAAAATGTATAAAGCATCAGCAGATAGTGGATCATACTTTGGCTTCCCAACATAAGAGGTTATATAAGACATCATTAGTATTGTAAATGTATTCTTCCGACTGTATTTATTTTGAACAGTGAGAGGTCGAAGGTCACGGTTCAACAAGACAGGCATAATATTCTGGTTTTAAATTGAATCATCGTTGCCTTTTAACTTGCCTTTTAACTAATTTGGCATCAAACTGGTACATTTAGCCGAGGCAGGCCTTGATGGAAGCGCCTCAAGTCTCTCTTCTCTCCCCCTGTGTTGCCCTGTTTAGGGCAGGTTGAGAATGCAGCTTTTCTACTTCTCCTCAGAGACCAGGTATCCCCTCTAGCCATACAATGCAGATACTGAAAGTCTGTTGGAAGAAATTTTGTAAAAACACAAGCTGAGCAGCGGGGAGTGTGTGTGTGTGTGTGTGTGTGTGTGTGTGTGTGTGTGTGTGTGTGTGTGTGTGTGTGTGTGTGTGTGTGTGTGTGTGTGTGTGTGTGTGTGTGTGTGTGTGTGTGTGTGTGTGTGTGTGTGTGTGTGTGTGTGTGTGCGCGTGCGTACATATGCATGTATGCACGAGTGTATTTGTGTGCGTCTGTGTGTGTGGGAGCTATCAGAAGCCGTTAGAGGGCATACAGCACTTGCTCTTTTTTCATTCTCCTTCTCTCCTCTCCTCCACACAGCCTGCGGCCTGCCCTCCTTCCATCCCTCTCCTCCTGATACATTCATCCTGTCAATGCTAAACATGTAGTTCACGGTTTCTGGATCAATAGCGCTCGTCAACCATAACTAGGAGATGTCTCGGCCTCCACCAATCGGCTGTAATGTGATGTCAGTTGCTAAGGAGCCTGGTCTATGGTGCAGACTATATTTTATACATGAGGTTTGAGGGTTTTAATGTTGCTGCTGCCCACACTAAGGGGCCCCGTGTGTGTTGTAGTAATTGCCAACAGAATGGATATGTGTCCTCTCTGTGCCCTGAAATCATGTTTTATTACACTGAGGTCGTTATGATTTGTGTTAAGCTGATTTATTTATCTATGTCTGGAGAGTGGGTCAGGACAGGGGCTCCCAACCTGTGGTCCGGGGGGACCCCTGGGGGTCCGCAAAGATGACCTAGGGGGTTCTCGTTAAGGTATGATCCAAAAATAAGCTATTTAACGCTCATACAAATTTTCACCCAGACTAATAGTCTGAGTATTTTTGTTATGAAAGTAAATGTGTCAACTCGTGGGAGAAAAAAAGTAATTTGTCCTGTTTGCTGGTGTGTGAAATGAGAGGTGTAGCTGTGTAGTGGGTCAGTGGGCTTTAAAGCTGTCTGTCTGTCTACATGGGCTTTGCTTTGTCATGGCAACTTATTTGGAACTGAAAATGCAAGGCTCCAATTCTGATTATTTGTATATATTTTGTCCTTGGCTTAGATACATTTGTGCAACAGACTGTGCTTAATCCCTGGAGATATTTATGTGTTCGTTCCAAGACACACACATGCACGCACGTACGGCACATGCATGCACACACACAAACACATGCGTGCAAGCAGGAACTCCCACGTACACAGACAGACAGACAGACAGACAGACAGACAGACAGACAGACAGACAGACAGACAGACAGACAGACAGACAGACAGACAGACTGACTGACTGACTGACTGACTGACTGACTGACTGACACTCACTCACTCACTCACTCACTCACTCACTCACTCACTCACTCCTATCAGTTGAGTGGTACTACTGTCTGTACTAACCCAGTCTGTACATCACCTCAGGTCTTGCTATATCTCAGCGAGTCAGAGCTGGGCTAACAGGCCAGACTCCCAACACACATGTGGCTTGAGTTAGCTTCCCCCGAGATAACTTTAGGACTTGGTTCATGCTGGAAAATGTCTGCTCTGCTTGTGTGTGTGGAAGTTATGTCTTATTTGTTACATGCTATAGGGTTATGCTGCTCTAGCTCCTACAGGTGCTCCCACTTCTCCACTTTGTCATCATGTCAGCTATACAAGGTCTGGAATGTGGCAGACTCTCACTCTCTGTTTTCCATCTTTATTGCGGTCTTTCCCCCACTCTCCTCTCTCCCTCTCTCTCGTGCTCTCTCTCTCTCTTTTTGTTATCTTGCCCTCTATCTCCCTCTCTCTGCTGGTAATGATTTGTGTGCTGCATGGTCCAGGTCTTCAGTGCACACTCAGACAGGCTCCTGACCCGCTCTTCCAATAGGCGTCCTCTTCTCTTCTCTCCTCTCCTCTCCAACCTCGCTCTGCTCCAGCTATCCCTTCCTGTCTCTCCACGCCATTGCCCCCCCCCACCCCACACTCTCCTCCCTCTTGCCTATGAGCAATTACAGCATATTTATCTCTCTTCCCTGCTTTCATCTGATCCCCTGCTCGCCAAGGCAGCGGTGGAGGGAGGCGGCAGCTGGGCCCATGGGTCGGTTGTTCCCAGCTCCCTCCCAGTTCCCCTCTCTGCCGCGGAGGAGAGGAGTGCGTGCAAAGCCGTTTAGGGGAAGGAGAGCTGGAACATCCGGAGGTTGGCACAGGCCCCTGTATGAGTCTAAAACCTATTGGAACGTGGAATTATCCCCCCCTTTCATTGCCTCTCTCTAATTCTCTGAAGTATTTCTTTCCTCCCTGTCCAAGTCTCTTGCTGACTTTAAGGAATGAGTTCCAAATGAGGGGCCTGTCACTGCTGCTGCTGCTCCCCTGCCTCCTTCCTGGCTGGTTAATGTCTGTCTGTGATGGAGCTCAGAGTCAGACTCAGGGTATGGTACTGCCTTCAGTACCTCAGTCTTGCGCCAGGTCTCTCACAGTAAAACCACATGTGAATTTCCCCTTGGCCCCATTCCAGTGTGTGTGTTTTTGTCCCCCGCGGTCAAATCGGAGAGGGGACTGTGTATCTGTCTCCGTTCGTTTGTATGTTCGTTCGTACATTAGTCACAAGCGATATCTCAGACAGCACTGGCCCGATTTTTACGAAACTTGGGTGAATGATGTGGCTTGCCATAGAGATCCATAGAGATTACGCTGATCAGCCAGATGGTGGCGTTATAACAAGAGATTGAAAATATTAATTTGAAATGTCACACCCCTCACCCAGTTTTACTTAAAGTCATGAAATTCGGTACATAGGTCCCGCTACTCACAAGTAACAGATTTGCCTCAGGGACCTGTAAGGTCCACCATGATGAATTTTCCGCCATTTTGAATTTTGTGAAAAACACTTACAATGCTACTCTTCTGGCACCTAATGACCGATCTGTACAAAACTTGATATGTGTTATCTATGGACAAAGGTATATTAATGCAATATTTTCAAGACTAGTACCTAAGACCACATGGCTTATTGACTAATAAAAATTCATGTGGGCGTTGTCTGGCACATAAATGCATATAAGTCAATCAAGGATATTCGTATTGAAACACAATTTGGTACACATCTTGCAAACACTGTCAAGACTCAACATATGCAAGAACATTCATATTGTCCACACAGTACCACTATAACAAGGACATGTTTATATATCTTGATCCTTTTGACTCAGAGTGCTGAAATTTGGCGCACATGTCCAGGAAATTAGTCTAGATAACCCACGCAATATCTCAGACACTACTGGCCCGACTTTGAAGAAACTTGAATGAATGATGCGTCTTGCCATGGAGATTCAGCATTTTCAAAATTGATAGACCCAAGGGGGGCGCTATAGTAATCAACTGAAATGCCAAACATTGAACAAGAAAATCTCCTGTCCCATTTGAGGTTGAATTGTTATCACTAATTGGCCCAAGGGGGGAGCTGCATCATTCGTGGGGGAAACGTGTTTACTGCCTTGTTGTTTTACATGTAAAGGAAGTGTAAGGATAGTAAGACAGTAGGGTAAATCCATTTAAATTCAATCCCTTTTTGACTGCACCCCTTTTGATTTGAACAAACCCCTCCATATACGCATTCGGAAAGTGTTCAGACCCCTTGACTTTTTCCACATTTTGTTACATTGCAGTCTTATTCTAAAATGGATTAAATCATTTTTTTCTCCTCATCAATCTACACACAATACCCTATAATGACAAAGCAAACACAGTTTGTAGAATTTTTGCAAGTTTATTGAAAATAAAAAATTGTCATTGTGGGTGTTACGCTACAAGCTTGGCACACATGCATTTGGGGAGTTTCTCCCATTCTTCTCTGCAGATCCTCTCACGCTCTGTCATGTTGGATGGGGAGCGTCGCTGCACAGCTATTTTCAGGTCTCTCCAGAGATGTTTGATCGGGTTCATGCCCCGGCTATGGCTGGGCCACTCAAGGACATTCAGAGACTTGTCCCCAAGCCACTCCTGTGTTGTCTTGGCTGTGTGCTTAGTTGTCCTGTTGGAATGTGGACTTTTGCCCCAGTATGAGATACTGAGGGCTCTGGGTCAGGTTTTCATCAAGGATCTCTCTGTACTTCGCTCCGTTCATATTTTCCTCGATCCTGTCTAGTCTCCCTGCCACTGTTAAACATCCTCATAGCATGATGCTGCCACCACCATTCTTCACCATAGGGATGGTGCCAGGTTTCCTCCAGACATGAAACTAAAAAGATTTGGCATGGGTCCTGAGATCCTCAAAAGGTTCTACAGCTGCAACATCGAGAGCATCCTGACCGGTTGCATCACTGCCTGCTACGGCAATTGCTCGGCCTCCGACCGCAAGGCACTTCAGAGGGTAGTGAGTACGGCCCAGTACATCACTGGGGCTAAGCTGCCTGTCATCCAGGACCTCTACACCAGGCGGAGGAAGGCCCTAAAAATTGCCAAAGACCCCAGCCACCACTGTTCTCTCTGCTACCGCATGGCAAGCGGTACCGGAGTGCCAAGTCTAGGACGAAAAGGCTTCTCAACAGTTTTACCCCCAAGCCATAAGACTCCTGAACAGGTAACCAATGGTTACCGGGACTATTTGCATTGTGTGCCCCCCCCAACCCCTCTTTTACGCTGCTGCTACTCTCTGTTTACCTTATATGCTTAGTCACTTTAACTATACATTCATGTACATACTACCTAAATTGGCCCGACCAACCAGTGCTCCCGCACATTGGCTAACCGGGCTATCTGCATTGTGTCCCACCACCCGCCAACCCCTCTTTTTAAACTTCTGCTATTCTCTGTTCATCATATATGCACACTGCTGCCTGATGGGGTATCACTTTAACGATACCTACATGTACATACTACCTCAATAAGCCTGACTAACAGATGTCTGTATATAGCCTTGCTACTCTTTTTTCAAATGCCTTTTTACTGTTGTTTTATTTCTGTACTTTTTGTTTTATTTCTGTACTTTATTCTGTACTTTATTTATTTCTGTACCCACACACACACACACACACACACACACACACACATACCTTTTTTTTGCACCATTGGTTAGAGCCTGTAAGTAAGCAATTCACTGAAAGGTTGTATTTGGGGCACTTGACAAATACACCTTGATTTGATTTGATTTGAATACAGGGTGGGTGTCATGCTGATAAATATACTAAAATAATAGTGGGAATATAATGTACATTTGAACTTTCAAACAAGAAATGATACAATATTTTGACAACCCTGTTTGTGAGCTTTTAAATGATATCAAACTTATCCATGTCCTCATCACTGGACAATATAAATGGTTATCTCATGTTATGGTGGGGTATGCAAAATGGGTCAACTTTGAGCACCTTTATCTCCTGAATGTTTCAATGTAATGGTGTTATGACGCGATTAATAATCATCATTATGATATGCTAATGAGGTAGGCCTGATTTAAGTGAATGTAGATCTCAGAGCTCTAGGGGCTGTTCCTTAGCAGTGGTTGGTTGTGTGAGAACTGAGAAGGGGAGCAGAGCGTGACATTTTCACAGCTCCAGAGGGCCAAGAGTGTCTTGCCCACTCAACTAAACATTAATAGGATACATTTTCCCAGAGACTGAGCCAAGCTCACATCACTTACAGTCTATTTGCCCTCCGCTCCCACCTTAGCACACTGAAATGTGTACTCTATCTGCTCGAACACACACACACACACACACACACACACACACACACACACACACACACACACACACACACACACACACACACACACACACGCACACACACACACCCTGGCATTGTTAGAGCAGTTACAGAGATTGACGATTGTGTAACACTTTCTTTCAGTCACGACATCCGCTCGCTCTCTCAGTCAAATGTGAGACTGGGAGGCAGGGGAAGCAGTGCCATTACCAGAGCTGGTACTAACTGCTCTCTGGGAGGTAGGCATGAGGGCAGACAACCTCACGCCATGGCTCACTGCACTGCTGCCTCTCTGACAGGAGTCAGGACAGGTCACTATCATCATGCAAGCCAGGGTGGCACAGCAGGACATGACAAAGAACAGCATGGACTGGAGCACAGGGCCAAGCACTCAGGTTGAAGCAGATGGGGACATCATGGCAGACAGGGGTGCGCTTATTCTATGGTGATGATGCACAACCACTATGGATACTGCAGATTCTTTCTGCTGATCTAGTCAGAGCCAGTCTGCTAGTGATTTGTGTTTTGTTGTCCTTTCCTGTTTAGGGATAGTCCACCACCATGTTAGTAAAGCTCTCTCTCTACAGCCTCAGTGGGCTTTACCCAGAAGAGGAAACCTCAAGAAGCTTAATGCCAGTGCTTACATCAAGTCGTCTTTGCCAGGGCAGACTCATGCCCTAATCCTGTACGTTAGAAGAGAGGACAGGGGTATAACTAGATTTTCCGAGTGGGCCCTGTCTCTGACTCAGTCCCCTGTCTCTCCCTGTTATCTAGCCATCAGAGAGGGGCTGCAGTACGCTAATATCAGTAGTAGCAGGAAGAGCCCTTTGTGCAGAGCCTGGGGAGGGGAAGGAAAGAACTGGAAGAGAGGAAACAACATAACCCCATCCTGTGCCCTGCCGTGCCATAGCAGGCCACTTCCTCCCGGTGCGTGCAGCTACATTAAATAGCTCAGTCGGAGAGAGTTGGGTCTGGACCTGCTTAACATGCACGCTCAAGTCTCATTAAGCTCTGCACTCACACAATGATTCTTAATGAATATCTCTCTGTATCACCCTAACCATCGACGAGCCAGGTAACAGCCCTGGGCGGCCGGAGAGGAAGGAATCGGAAATGTAGCAAATGGGTGTTGTAGTGTTGTGCGTTTGAAGAAATCCCTTCTTTCTATTCCCCCCTCTGTCTTTTTCTCTCTCCCCTTCTCTTTTTCCCCCGGCTTGATTATGTAAGAGGATATGTTACTTTCGATAGAGTACCGCTACATTAGCCCCCAGAGAGCTTAAAAGATTAAAGGAACCACTAAAAGCATTTAGGGAAGTGAAGGGGAAGTTTGCGCATGAGGAGCTTTGGGATGGAGGAAGAGGCTTTTTTCTTCTTCGTCGTCTTCCACGGCAGGCAGCAGGTTTAGCGGAAAATTGTAGCCGGGGCTCAGGCTTTGTAGTGGAGGACTCTGGAACATCTGGGCTGATGTAGCTGAGAAAGGAGAGGAGAGCGACGCTCACCCCCCCCCCGTGTAATCCTGTTAGCGCGCCCTAGGCGCTGGCTGAGTGTGTGGGGACTGGGGAGGCACGCACACACGCACGCACACACACACACGCACACGCACACACACTCTCTCTCTCCAGGAGATTGTGCTCTCTCTTTCTCTCTCTCCAGGAGATTGTGCTCTCTCTTTCTCTCTCTTCAGGAGATTGTGCTCTCTCTTTCTCTCTCTTCAGGAGATTGTGCTCTCTCTTTCTCTCTCTCCAGGAGATTGTGCTCTCTCTTTCTCTTTCTCCAGGAGATTGTGCTCTCTCTTTCTCTCTCTCCCACTGCAGGAGATTGTGTGCCTCCAGCTGGGAGGCATCTGTATAGTTAGGCAGACAGCTTGGGGCCTCCTCTCTCAGCCTTCTAAGCAGCTCCTCTCCTTGGTTCCTCTGTTGGGCCCCTGGGATGAAGGCATTTTTCAGGGAACAGATGAGAAAGAAAACATACTTCTCATAGCACAGAATGGCATGATTTTACCAGGTTTAGATTGTCCTCATCTCATACCCCATCAGGCAGCAGTGTACTGTAGTGCTCGGTGTACTGAGCCATGCATTAAACAATGTTCTGTTCTTTCTCACATGATTCTACTCTACTAAATTCAATTTTAATGATCTTATTTCATGATGTGTTTAATTGTTAAAATCCCAAAAGCGGCTGTAGATAACCTTTTGATATCTACAGCAAATGCTCATTACACTCACACGCACTAACAGAGTAAAACTATTCTACAGACTAACAGCATGGTCCATGCTCTGTGTTTTCTCTCTCTCTCCGTCTGTTGTTGTTGTTGTGCATCATGCTCTACTCTCTTGCTAATGCACACCAGGCTGTGGATGGAATGGGGTGCTGTGGGTTTTGTTGTTCTCTGGTGATTCAGACACAGTGCTGGCCGTGGGGCATACAGCCAAGCGTGTGCATGTGTATGTGGGAAGGGAGCGGGCAGGGAGGCAGGCAGACTGTCACTAAGCATTACAGGCACCGTGGACTCCCTGTGCATGACACGAGGTCTGGATGAGGAGCCAACACAGCACAGCCTGAGGGGGTCCTGGGGTTATACTCACACCCCTCCCCCTGTATAAATGTGCAGATTGTGTTTTACTGTGTTTATAACATCCCCAGTGATGACATAAGCCCACCTGACAAGAATTCGCTGCGTAGGCCTTGAAATGGAACCCAAACACTTAACATGTGTTTACGCTTCATTTGTTTGTTTCTGCAGTCTGGAGAGAAAATTAGTCCCTTGAAGATGAATTTGTCTTTAAACGTTGGAGCCTGGTGAGGGTATTGCCCCAAGTGAACCCACATTTTGTGTCTGAGTGTGCTTATTGCTGTAACATATAACACATTGTTAGCCTTTTCTTTACAACATTGCAATTTATATTTGGCTTTTATACCTGGGAACTTGAAACTGCTTTAAAATAATATACTATGTACTGTCTTTCACTGCAATGCATCTTATCTTGTCCCCAATAATGCCTCTCTGGTTCTCCGTGGATAATAACTCATTTTGGTTATGATTCATTCATCATGTTTGTAGCAACATAAGCTATTTCTGTGTAGCGATGGATGGATTGCTTTTCAATAGACGTGTTGCTGTTACTTGTTGGGTTGCAAAATGTGGATAATGGGATAACCCTATTATAGCTCTGGCAGATATTTCACACCACTGTCCCAGATGACATAATTCTATACACATTGCAGCAGTGTGTGTGTGATCCTGACCTGATGTGCTACTAAGGAGATTGACAGAATGTAAACACAACCAGGGTGGCCCGCTGGCCCCATCTGAGCTATGTGTATGTGGCCCTTTTTAGACCTCTTGTTCTCTTCCTCCTACAATATAGAGAAGACTAGTGGGGCTGGCTCGTCATAACCCATTCCCTCAATGCTTGTATGGTGTTTGAAGATGGCATAGTGGACAGTAGAGCAATAATGACTTTTCCTTTTGACTTTTTTGAAAGTTTAAATTATAAGAACGGGTCTGGAGGATCAAAGTTTAGCTGATATGTCCATGACAGCCTTTGACTGAATATGTACTGCTGGACTATTGTTCAATAGTCTGAATTAGGGCTGTCCCCGACAAAAGCAAATCTTGGTCGACAGAGAGCCGTCCTGTTCTTTCGACCAATCGATGTATACTGTAGACAGACACACCCTAAGTATTTGAATAAAATCAACTACATACAGTACATTCAGAAAGTATTTAGACCCCTTGACTTTTTCCACATTTTGATACCCCATAATGGCAAAGCAAAAACAGGATTTTAGAAATTTTATCAGATGTATTAAACATAAAAAACATAAATACCATATTTACATAAGTATTCAGACCCTTTGCTATGAGACAAAAATTGAACTCAGGTGCATCCTGTTTACATTGATCATCCTTTACCTGTGGTAAATTCAATTGATTGAACATGATTTGGAAAGGCACACACCTGTCTATATAAACTCCCACAGTTGACAATGCATGTCAGGTCAAAAACCAAGCCATGAGGTCAAAATAATTGTCTGTAGAGCTCCGAGACAGGATTTTGTTGAGGCACAGATCTGGGGAAGGGTACCAAAACATTTCTGCAGCATTGACGGTCCCCAAGAACACAGTGGCCTTCATCATTCTTAAATTGAAGAAGTTTGGAACCACCAAATCTCTTCCTAGAGCTGCCGACCGGCCAATCCGAGCAATTGGTGGAGAAGGATCTTGGTCAGGGAGGTGACCAAGAATCCGATGGTCACTCTGACAGAGCTCCAGAGGTCCTCTGTGGAGATGGGAGAACCTTTCAGAAGGACAACCATCTCTGCAGCACCCCACCAATCAGGCCTTATTGGTAGAGTGGCCAGACAGAAGCCACTCCTCAGTAAAAGGCACATGTCAGCCCACTTGGAGTACTCAGGCCATAAGGAACAAGATTTTCTGGGCTGATGAAACCAAGTTTGAACTCCTTGACCTGAATAACAAGCGTCACGTCTCGAGAAATCTTGCACCATCACTACGGTGAAGCATGGTGGTGGCACCATCATGCTGTTTTCAGTAGCAGGGACTGGGAGACTAGTCAGGATCGAGGGACAGATGAACAGTGCAAGTACAGAGAGATCCTTGGTAATGGATTAGTCCACTCAGACAGGCGCAAATCAGACACGTGTCTTGTGCACCATGAAAAGTAAATAAATAATTGCGTCTGCTCGACTAAAGAAATCTTGGTTGACCAACAGCCTATCGACCAAACAATCGACCAGTCGACCAAACGGGGTCAGCTTCTTTTTTTTCTTTTTTTTTAAACAAATGTAAAATGCCTTGCTAGAGATCTATGGAGAAATCACAAAGATACTATACTTTATTCATATGAGGAGTGCAGCAACTACAGGGAAAGATCAAGAAAGGGCTTTAATGAGGTTAGAAAGAAAGAGCTCTGTTACATAGGGCATAAAACAGAGAGCCAAGGAGAGAGAAAAAAAATATGTTGAATGAAGAGGGAAGATTAAGAGGTTGAGGGGAGGGAGAGAGAGGGGGGAGAGGGGGGGAAGAGGGGGGTCGGTACATTAATGTGTGTAGTCAGTCGAGGACAGGAATAGGACAGAACGCCCTTCTTACTGCCATCTGCTACTAGTGATGTACACAGCTGAAGTCCATCTGAGAGGTCCTGTCAGCCTGCCAAGCCTGCTGCACCACACACACTCACTGCATACCGTGCACACCACACCAGAGAGAGAGAAAGGGAGTGAGAGAGACGGGGGAAGCATAGAGGATAAAGAACAGAAGCAGGAGAAAGAAGCTGGTGCTTTGGCTGTTTTCTAGCTGTGTGACTTATTGTGTCACTGTTGCTGTGTGATTCCTTTTGGAAAATACTTATTGACTTGTTCCCTTCCTGTCGGCACACTGAATCATCCAGGGACAGCAGACGGAGGCAGGATGATCAAGTCCAGTTGGTTCTATGTCAAGTTCAAATACAATGAAAAGGTAAGTTGATGAGCTGTTGGATTTTGGTTTTCTTCTTATTGGTTTCTGGCCAAATGTAGTGCACTATATAGGGGAAAGGGTACCATTTGGGACATAGCCTTAGCTTTTGATGTTTAGCATATAGCCATAACTTTTATGTCCCTAGTGGGATGTTTGGCACACTTTGTTGTTGCTGACAATCCTGCTTTGACAACACAGGGGAGAGGTATGTCTTTATTATTTAAGTTGCTCATACTTTATTCAACATAATGTCTTACCAGCATTTTGAGACCATGAATATTCTATGCTTTTTTAATGTCTCTCGCAAGGCTGTGTTTTAAATTCAGATTTTAACATGTTAGGAAATGTGAAAAGTGGGGCTAAATAGGGATATGGATTATGTAATTTTGCCCACGGGAATTTTGGCTTGAGATATGTGTCCATAGCTTGAATTGTATTTATTTATTTATATTGATCCCACTTTCATCCAATTTCAATCTCTCACATCTACAGCTAGGGCATGAACCTCTCCTGTGTGGTGGCAAGGTGTTGAAGATTTAATGCTGAACATAAACCCACTTATTTTTCAGTGGGCATTGCATATACTCACTTCTTAATCCCCACTGATACGTATCAAAGTAGTGTAGTGGAGGTATACGCCATATCAATTAATATATATACTTTTTATGTATTTAACCTTTATTTAACTAGGCAAGTCAGTTAAGAACAATGGATATTGCAGAAAATACCACTCTCCATGCAAGTGGTTTCATGGACAGAGATGGAAATATCCATAAGAAATGTAGAAAGAGGTGCCTCCAGAGTGGCACTACATTGCAGTGCTAGAGGCGTCACTACAGATCTGGGTTCGATCCCGGGCGGTATCACAACCGGCTGTGATCGGGAGTCCCATAGGGCGCCGCACAATTGGCCCAGCGTCATCTGGGTTAGGGGACGGTTTGGCCGGGGGGGCTTTACTTGGCTCATTGCGCTTTACTGACTCCATGTGGCAGGCCTGGTGCCGACAGGCTGACAGGCCTCCCGGCGAAGATCAAGGCGGGAGTTGCAGCAATTAGACAAGATCGAATTTGGGCAGAGATGATTTGGGATGATTTGGACCGCAGAGTGAAGAAAAAGCAGCCAACGAGTGCTCAGCATACGGTTGAAGTCAGAAGTTTACATACACCTTAGCCAAATACATTTAAACTCCGTTTTTCACAATTCCTGAAAAATGCCCTGTCTTGGGTCAGTTAGGATCACCACTTTATTTTAAGAATGTGAAATGTCAGAATAATAGTATAGAGAATGATTTATTTCAGCTTGTATTTCTTTCATCACATTCCCAGTGAGTCAGAAGTTTACATACACTCTATTAGTATTTCATCAATGATGTTGCTCTTGCTGCAGGCGATTCCCTGATCCGAAAATCAAATCCAGAGTCGGCTTTCTATTCCGCAACAAAGCCTCCTTCACTCACTCCGCCAAACTTACCCTAGTAAAACTGACTATCCTACCGATCCTCGACTTCGGCGACGTCATCTACAAAATAGCTTCCAACACTCTACTCAGCAAACTGGATGCAGTTTATCACAGTGCCATCCGTTTTGCCACTAAAGCACCTTATACCACCCACCACTGCGACTTGTATGCTCTAGTCGGCTGGCCCTCGCTACATATTCAGACCCACTGGTTCCAGGTCATCTACAAGTCCATGCTAGGTAAAGCTCCACCTTATCTCAGTTCACTGGTCACGATGGCAACACCCACCCGTAGCACGCGCTCCAGCAGGTGTATCTCACTGATCATCCCTAAAGCCAACACCTCATTTGGCCGCCTTTCGTTCCAGTTCTCTGCTGCCTGTGACTGGAACGAATTGCAAAAATCGCTGAAGTTGGTGACTTTTATCTCCCTCACCAACTTCAAACATCTGCTATCTGAGCAGCTAACCGATCGCTGCAGCTGTACATAGTCTTGTCGGTAAATAGCCCACCCAATTTTACCTACCTCATCCCCATACTGTTTTTATTTATTTACTTTTCTGCTCTTTTGCACACCAATATCTCTACCTGTACATGACCATCTGATCATTTATCACTCCAGTGTTAATCTGCAAAATTGTAATTATTTGCCTACCTCCTCATGCCTTTTGCACACAAGGTATATAGACTCTTTTTTTCTACTGTGTTATTGACTTGTTTATTGTTTACTCCATGTGTAACTCTGTGTTGTCTGTTCACACTGCCATGCTTTATCTTGGCCAGGTCGCAGTTGCAAATGAGAACTTGTTCTCAACTAGCCTACCTGGTTAAATAAAGGTTAAATAAAAAAATAAAACAATTTGATAGCATTGCCTTTAAATTGTTTAACTTGGGTCAAACATTTTGGGTAGCCTTCCACAAGCTTCCCACAATAAGTTGGGTGAATGTTGGCCCATTCCTCCTGGCATAACTGGTGTAACCAAGTCAGGTTTGTAGGCCTCCTTGCTCACACACGATTTTTCAGTTCTGCCTACAACTTTCTATAGGATTGAGGTCAGGGCTTTGTGATGGCCACTCCAATACCTTGACTTTGTTGTCCTTAAGCCATTTTGCCACAACTTTGGTCATTGTCCATTTGGAAGACCCATTTGCGACCAAGCTTTAACCATCTGACTGATGTCATGAAATGTTGCTTCAATATATCCACATAATTTTCCAGCCTCATGATGCCATCTATTTTGTGCACCCCCACAACATGATGCTGCCACCCCCGTGCCTTACGGTTGGGATGGTGTTCTACGACTTGCAAGCCTCCCCCTTTTTGCTCCAAACATAACGATGGTCATTATGGCTAAACAATTCTATTTTTGTTTTATCAGACCAGAGGACATTTCCCCAAAATGTACGATCTTTGTCCCCTTATGCAGTTGCAAACCGTAGTCTGACTTTTTTGGAGCAGTGGCTTCTTCCTTGCTAAGCGGCCTTTCAGGTCGATATAGGACTCGTTTTACTGTGGATATAGATAATTTTGTACCTGTTTCCTCCAGCATCTTCACAATGTCCTTTGCTGCTGTTCTGGGATTGTTTTGCACTTTTCACACCAAAGTACGTTCATCTCTAGGAGACAGAACGCGTCTCCTTCCTGAGCGGTATGATGGCTGCGTGGTCCCATGGTGTTTATACTTTGCTTACTATTGTTTGTACAGAAGAACGTGGTACCTTCAGGCGTTTGGAAATTTCTCCCAAGGATGAACCAGACTTCTGAGGTCTTGGCTGATTTCTTTTGATTTTCCCATGATGTCAAGAAAAGAGGCACTGAGTTTGAAGGTGGGCCTTGAAATACATCCACAGGTACACCTCCAATTGACTCAAATGATGTCATTCAGTCGATCAGAAGCTTATAAAGCCATGACATAATTTTCTGGTATTTTCCAACCTGTTTAAAGGCACAGTCAACTTAATGTATGTAAAACTTCTGACCCACTGGAATTGTGATACAGTGAATTATAAGTGAAATAATCTGTATGTAAACAATTGTTGGAAAAATTACTTGTCATGCACAAAGTAGATGTCCTAACCAAAACTATAGTTTGTTTAACAAGAAATGTGTGGAATGGTTGAATAATGAGTTTTAATGACTCCAACAGAAGTGAATGTAAACTTCTGACTTCAACTGTATGTGGGAACTCCTTCAAGACTGTTGGAAAAGCATTCCAGTTGAACCTGGTTGAGAGAATTTCAAGAATCTGCAAAGCTGTCATCAAGGCAAAGGGTGGCTACTTTGAAGAACCTTTTTTGGTCACTACATGATTCCATATGTTTTATTTCATAGTTTTGATATCTTCACTATTATTCAACAATGTAGAAAATAGAATGAGTAGGTGTCCAAACTTTTGACTGGTACTGTATATATACATTAGCATTCAAAGGTTTGGGGTCACTTAGAAATGTCCTTGTTTTTGAAAGAAAAGCTTCTCTTTTGTCCTTTAAAATAACATCAAATTGATCAGAAATACAGTGTAGACATCGTTGATGTTGTAAATGACTATTGTAGCTGGAAATGGCAGATTTGTAATGGAATATCTGCAAAGGCGTACAGATGCCCATTATCAGCAGCCATCACTCCTGTTTTCCAATGCCACGTTGTGATAGCTAATCCAAGTTTATAATTTTAAAAGGCTAATTGATCATTAGAAAACCCTTTTGTAATTATGTTAGCACAGCTGAAAACAAGTTCATCAGACAAATACATTAGTGTCTAGTTTGAGACAGACGCCTCACAAGTCCTCAACTGGCAGCTTCATTAAATAGTACCCGCAAAACACCCGTCTCAATGTCAACAGTGAAGAGGAGAGTCCGGGATGCTGGCCTTCTAGGCAGAGTTGCAAAGAAAAAGCCATATCTCAGACTGGCCAACAAAAATAAAAGATTAAGATGGGCAAAAGAACACAGACACTGGACAGAGGAATCAGGCAGAACTGCCACCCTCACCTCCACCATGGTCATCTCCTCTGCCCACGACCCTTAACGTTACGCTGCACAGCCTCTGCTTGCGCCATGCTGGAGACTAGTTAAGGGAACCATCATAACCGGTTGACTGCATCGAGCCGCCCAGCCGGGTTTAAATTCATTTCCACTTTACCAGCCCTCCTTCCATTAGTCAGACAAAATGAAGTGTGAACATTTTAACTTCACATTTGATTAAGGAAAGAGGTAAAAATGGCAGGATGCGAGACGGAAAGAGACTAGACGAGATGCTCAGACTTCTGTACTGATATACAGAGCCTTCAGGAAGGATTCGTACCACTGGACTTATTCCACATTCTGTGTTACAGCCTGAATTCAGAATGGGTTACATATATTTTTGATTCTCACCCATCTACACACAATACCACATAATGACAACATGTTTTTAGAAATCTTTGCATGTTTATTGAAAAGTAAATACAGAAATATCGAAATCATATAAGTATTCACACCCCTTTGCTATAACACTCCAAAGGGAGCTCAGGTGCATCCAATATCCTTTGATCATCCATGTCACTACAACTTGATTGGTGTCCACCTGTAGCCTATTTAATTGGTTGGACATGATTTAGAAATGAACACACCTGTCTATTTAAGGTCCCAGAGTTGACAGTGCATATCAGACAGAAACTATACCATGAAGTCCAAGGAACTGTCTGTAGCTCTCAGAGAGAATTGTGATGAGGCATATCTGGGAAAGGGTATAAAAAACGTTCTAGAGTGTCAAAAAAGACCACTGTGGTCTCAATCATTAGGGAATTGAAAAAATATGGAACTACCCAGACCAAACTGAGCAACTGGGCAAGAAGGACCTTGGTCAGGGAGGTGACCAAGAACCCCAAAGACCACTCTGACGGAACTACAGAGTTCCTTGGCTGAGATTGGTTTAAGTGCTGTACTTCTCCCATCTGGGCTTCATGGGAGTGGCCAGGCAGAACAGAACTCCTGCAGTTTGCAAAAAAGAATGTGAAAGACTGAGATCATGAGGCAAAATATTCTGTTGTCTGATGAGGCTCTTTGGCCTGAATGCAAAGTGCTATGTCTGGAGACAAGCAGGCACAGCTCATCACCTGTCTAACAGCACCCCTACCGTGAAGCATGGTGGTGGCAGCATCATACTATGGGTATGCTACTCAGGGACTGGGAGACTGGTAAGAATAGAGGGAACAATGAATGGAGCTAAATACAGGCAAATCCTTGATGAGAATCTGCTACAGAGTGCAAATGACCTTAGACTGGGGTGAAGATTTACATTCCCACCGGACAATGACCCCAAGCATACAGCCAGAGCAACGTTGGAATGGCATCAGAACAATAATGTTAAAGTCCTTGTGTGGCCCAGCCAAAGCCCAGGCTTGAATCCCATTGAAAATATGTGGAAAGATTGAAGATTGCTTTTCTCCGCCGCTCCCCATCTAACATAACAGAGTTTGAGAAAATCTGCAAGGAAGAATGGGAGAAAATCCGCAAATCCCAGATATAAGAAGCTGATACAGACATACCCAAGACGACTCAAAGCGGTAATCGCCGCCAAAGGTGCTTCGAAGTATTGACTCGGGTGTAAATAATTATGTAAATTAGATATTTCTCTATTTCTTTTTCAATTCATTTTCACTTTGTCATTATGGGGTGTTGTGTGTAGATGGGTGGGGCAAAAATCTGTATTACATTTTTAATTCAGGCTGTAACACAACACAACGTGGAATTAATCAAGAATATGAATACTTTCTGAAGGCACTGTATGTGTCAGATATTTCATGAGTAGGATTAAAGATATCATAGTTTGACAGATTGCTGGACTCGTTCAATTGTGGAGATCTCTAATTTAGCCTACTCTCGTATTGAGTTTTAGTATATAAATATTCAACAATTTAAAAAGAAATCCTATTGCTCTGTGTTTTTGCTTTCTGTATACTATACTATACTGTGTATGTGTGGTGTGCATGAGCATGAGAGTTTGTGGGTGTGGGCATGTGCACATGCATCGACTGTTGAAGAAAATCCTTAGCCGCCACTGCCTCTCCTGCTCCTGGCTGACCTGTCTGTCCTGCAGAAACCTCTGTTTGATTGACAGCTGGCCTCAGCGGTGTTTATAGGAATTGACCTTAAACAAGCAGGTTCAGCAGCAGCACTGTAGTTTGACTAACTGTCTGTTTTCCTTTCCCCCGGACTCTGACGTGAGTGAGACGGGGACGGAGTGATGGGAGGTGGGCTAGCTGGTGGATGCAGAGCTTAGGGGGTCGAGTGGGTGAGTCGACCACAAGGGGTGGTGGTGGAAGGAAGGAGAGTACTGTAGCTCTATTCTCTGTGTGGGCTCTTTGTTCTCTCTTTCTCTTTGTTTCTTTGAGCTACTGTGGAGGCCTGGCTCTGCTTCCAGCCAGGGCCCACAGAAGGTGAGCAGTGAGCACCAGCGCCCTGTACTAACTACACTGGGCTAATTCATTGTTACACACCCACGGCCATATGTAACTATAGTAAGAGCTCTCTCTCTCTCGGGCAGTTATTATACCTGCCCTTGGTTGGATGATGTTCCCTGCTTGGTGCTTGTTGTATTTGAGCTTATTCAATCTTTATTACACCTCTATTATCCCTCCCTCTCTAGGTTTAATCACATCCCTGAGCTGTTTCACAGATGAGGAAAATTATTTTACTTACCTGGAAAAACCCAGCAATATGATGGTTCCAGCTCTAATGTGGATAATTACAGAGAATGTGTCTCGTTTATCCTCCTCTATATTTACTGCCAGTGTGCCAGGCCGAGTTGGATGGTTGGAGAATACAGGGAGGTAGAGCATCATAACTATAATGACAATACCAACCGCTAAGTGGGGTGTGGGCTGGAACTATAGTTGGACAGTCCTCCATTATGGAGAGACTGGCTCTCTCCCTCAGGGTCTACTGACCATGGAAGTATAAGCAGTGAAAGACAAGATCTTGGATTACCTTAAATCTCTGAGCAAGAGGACAAGTACATTAGATTGTCTAGTTTGAGAACAGATGCCTCACAAGTCGTCAACTGGCAGCTTCATTAAATAGTACCCACAAAACACTAGTCTCAACGTCAATAGTGAAGATGTGACTCCGGGATGCTGGCCTTCTAGGCAGAGTTGCAAAGAAAAAGACATATCATAGACTGGCCAATAAAGAGAAAAGATTAAGATGGGCAAAAGAACACAGACACTGAACAAAGGAACTCTGCCTAGAAGGCCAGCATCCCGGAGTCACCTGTTCACTGTTGACGTTGAGACTGGTGTTTTGTGGGTACTATTTAATGAAGCTGCCAGTTGAGGACTTGTGAGGGATCTGTTTCTCAAACTAGACACTCTAATGTACTTGTCCTCTTGTTCAGTTATGCACCGGGGCCTCCCACTCCTCTTTCTATTCTGGTTAGAGACAGTTTGCGCTGTTCTGTGAAGGGAGAAGTTCACAGCATTGTACGAGATCTTCTGTTTCTTGGCAATTTCTCACATGGAATAGCCTTCATTTCTCAGAGCAAGAATAGAATGATGAGTTTCAGAAGAAAAGCTTTCTTTCTGTAATCTTTGAGCCTGTAATCGAACCCACAAATGCTGATGCTCCAGATACTCAACTAGTCGAAAGAAGGCCAGTTTTATTGTTTTTTTAATTGGTACAACAGTTTTCAGCTGTGCTAATTACAAAATGGTTTTCTAATTGCAAAAGGGTTTTCCAATGATCAATTAACCTTTTAAAATGATTAGCTAATACAACGTTTGCTGATAATGGGCCTCTGTATGTCTATGTAGATATTCCATTAAAAAAATCTGCCGTTTCCAGCGACAATAGTCATTTACAACATTAACAATGTCTACAATGTATTTCTGATCCATTTGATGTGATTTTAATGGACAAAAAAAAAAGCTTTTCATTCAAAAACAAGCACATTTCTAAGTGACCCCAAACCTTTGAATGCTAGTAATTATTTGTCTTGTGTAAGTTTAAGAAACATTGGCCTGTGCCTTGAAATTCCGTCACCAAAAACTGACTTCTCTCCCTCATGAGGGAGGTTTATGAAAGCTCACAGAAGTAACAAGGTAACAGATTGTTCTATAAGCAGCACAACTGGGGCCTCTCGGTTCCATCAGCCAATGACCCAATGAGGCACTGTAACGTAATCAAGCAATCCCAGCCAATTAGTTGTAGTGTTTTTACTGATATCTATTTGGTTCATGAATTATTAAGTGGTTAAAACTCGAAAGTATATTACCAAATTTGTAACAGAATTTCTGAAAAAATCTGTAACGGAAATACTGAAATGTAATTGTCTGTAACGGATTTACTGCAATTGAGTCACAAACCACGGTTGGGTCACCTGCTTCAGTCTTCCCTTCCACTGGCATCTTCCACTGGCATTCTGTTACTTTCAACTCAACTGTTTTCTTTCTCTTTCTGTCATCTGGTGGTCAAAGCAAGTGTGAACTGTACTTTTTCACTGCTTTTGTTGATAACCAAATCTGAAAATACACTACTGGTGTCTCCAAGTGGCCACACACCTCTGCAAAGTGTACACAGTTCCTAAATCATTTCAATGCACTTTTATGACTCAAAGAAGAGTCTTCAGCTATAAGGTGCTTTTTTGAGCTCTCCTAGCTGTGCCGTTGAGGAGCTAAAGGAAGCACACTTGTAGTTCTTTTGTTTGGAACACAACCCTGCATCACCACCATCACACAATTACTGTTGTTGTTTAAGCAATCCAAAAATGGACCTTTTATAAATCACGATCTGGATCAGGTGGCCGTCATTTGAAAGCTTGTTCTATTGCCAACATGATTAGTTAAGTTCTAAAATACAATCTTACAGTGTTAGGGTTTCACAAGCAATTCAGATAAAAATATTGTAATTTTGGTGAGCATAGAAAGGAGTCATGAGTGCATTCAGGTGCTTGTTGTGTGGCAAATGTTCTTCGTAATAGACCAACATTGGTTCCTTCTGTTCAGAACTGTACATCAAACATAGTGATCATAAACGTCGACACTGTATATTTTTTTTATTTTTTTTATTTCACCTTTATTTAACCAGGTAGGCAAGTTGAGAAAAAGTTCTCATTTACAATTGCAACCTGGCCAAGATAAAGCAAAGCAGTTCGACACATACAATGACATGAGACATGACATATGACATGAGTGTTATTATATGGAGCTGTGAAGTGCACATTTGGACTCACAGGTGTCTGGCTTGCTTGTATGACATCAAAGAGGTATTTATTATAATCCTCAACGTCACATTTTTACAAAATACATCGATCCCTTTTAATTAACAGCATTTCCCTCATTTGGTGATCAACAAATTTGCAAAAATTCCACAATTAACAAGAGGGATGGGGGAAATGTCTTGTCATATGCGGTGCTCGAGTTCAGAACGGCTGTCAGTCAAAACCTGTAAAGAGCTGTGAAGCACAGACCCTGGGCTCTGACGTCATTCATAGCGTGTTACTGTACAGCCACTGTGTTCCAATTTAGGGGCTTATCAGTGTCCAAATCTGCCATTTTCAACCTGTATCTATACAGGTTCGACTGTGCAGGGTTACAAGAATAATACCCAGACATGCAAAGGAGGATATTACATATTTCTAGCTTTTGTGAACCTATTTAGCATATATCAACATGAAGAGAATGACATTCATATCCATAATTATGCATTTCTGTGTAGTACAGATCAGGGACCGATGATGAAATTCTGTTACCGCAATTCTGTTCACAGGTGTTATTCCACTTCAAATACTGTAGTTCAAATACCAACATATATTTTTCCAAAGTCAAGGTGTCATGTCATAGCTGACACCACATTCTTTCTGCATATGTATTTAAATCTTAATTCGGAGCAGATATTTTTTTAAATATTTTTGGGGAAAACGTGGTCAGGGATATTTGACCAAAATTCTGTTACCAAATCGCCACAGTTCTTGCAGTAAATGTATTTTTGTAAAATGTTCAGTGTAAAAGTAGTCCTTGTGCTTAGAGTTGTATGGTTTGTTTAAACTTTTAAATCAATGTTTGTTGTTTGGCATACGTCTTTAAGTGAAAAGTCTAAGCATGGAATTGCCCATATACTCTTCAAGAATGCAAGTCCTCCACTACAACTGGTACTAATGACTGACCATTCTCTGCTTTATAACTTGCCTCGCTTAGAGCATCTAAAATGCACCCCCCCACCCCACCCCCTAAAAACACAAAGTTGACTTGTCAAATAATGAAAGAGTTTATCTGTATGAAACTTTATCCCAGCCAATCCAGGCTCGACAGAATTTAATGAGAGTTTATTGGAGCGGTTTAGCCAAGCCAGTTTAATTTATTTCTGCTTAAAAGCTGAAGAATTGGTAAGAGGCTTACAGAACGTCTCACCCTATCCTCCGTGGTAAAGCACACAGCATTTCAGAAAAGCAGCACACTTATTTTAGACTATTGGAGTTCTAGGACCGTGTTTCTGACTGTAGCTAGCCAAGGAGATTACTGTTAAGTCCCAGAGTGTTCCAGATGTTTCAAAGGCAGTACTGTGTAGTAGACAGTGAGGAAGCATCGCACATCGCCTGTCAAACAAAAGGCCTTTACCACAGGACAGACAACATAAGCTCAGGGATGAAACAGTGTTTTCTAGAAACTACGCAGATTTTTGACAGTTGAGCTGTCTGGATTTCAGGATTTAGTTGTTGTTTTCTAGTGAAGTGATGCAAATAAGTTCATTTACAGTAGAACCCTTCAATAATCTGTCATGTTCACACAAGCTCCTTCGTCAGAGCATTGTTGTTTTACGTTATTCACAATTGTGAAGGTTAGCAGTGATTGGCTGATTAGCATTGCCAGTATTTGACTATATGTACCCATCAGATTCATACTCTAGATTAGATCGCTTACTCACAGCAGCCTCTTCCAGACCACCAAGGAATTTAGAGCTGATCTTACACAATGTCATTGGTTTACAATGATGTTTCATAATATGACAAAGTTGTCTGAACTTGAAGTTCATAGCTACAGTAGTAGCAGCAGCCTTCATTGCAGATGACAAATGACTGTTTCCCTAAGTGAGTACTGAACTACACTAGGAGGTTAGGTTACACCATTCTCACTGGTATCTGTGTGTGACTGAGAGCCATGTTTGGTAATGCTGGTGTCTTCTCTTCTCTCTGCTGTACTTTTGGACCTGTCTTTCTGTGAGATGGAGAGGGCTGCAGGCCTCCTCAGCCCCAGGGTGGGAGGGGTCTGGCCTGGGCTCAGAGCGGGATCACATGTCACTCTGCCATTTTTGTGTTAATTTGCTGGATGTAAACACAACAGCTCTGCTGTAACACTTTCCCTCTCGCTCTCTCTCTCTCTCTCTCTCTCTCTGGAGGAGAGTGGATGGGCTGAGTGTGGATCACTGAGCAATGACAGAGGCGAGATTGGCTGGGCCCTCAGTGCAGCCACCAGGGACATGGGCTAAGAGAGTATGACAGGGTGATTGACAGCATGCCCAGACAACCGGGAATTGCCAGTCCCTCTAACACTGCCTGCTACATCTCACCTTTATTGACCACCAATGTGCACATTTGTAGTCCATATCTATATAATGTGTGCATGCCTTTTTGTCTGTCTCAAATCACAGAACCCATAAACCATTTTAAGAACTTTTGTGCCCGCTGCAGTGAAGGTGCCAGGTAGAGAGGGAGCACTCACTTCAGTCTTTTCAAACGGAACCAGTCTCGGGGCTCATTACAGTGATATTCCCATTGGAATGCCTGCTCCGTCGGCTGTCTGTTGCTGGGTCCTGGGCTGAGCTCAGCTCCGGTTTCTCCCTGCCGGATGACTGGACACTGTGATGGTTCCCATAGTTTAGCTGCCTTCTGACCTTGCATGGGCATACCCTTGTACCCGGGCTCAATGAGCCCTCTGTAGTCTCAGACAACACACGCAGGCAGGCAAGCACACACACACAGGATCACCTCACCCTGGCAGGCAGTCAGAGTGTTGGGAATGCTGCAGACCAGTGTGAGGATAGATGCTCACAGACTGCGAGGGTAGGGAAACCAAACAATCACTTTTTGTCTGAATGAAAACTTGTGTAACTGTTTGGCAAAAGCAGGTTATGCTGGCATTATCCGGAGAACAATCCTATGCTTTTCCCTGTCGCCCTCTGAGCTAAGCTTGGCTGGATATCCGTCTGACTTGGCAGGATGGCTGGAACAGTTCTGGACACACACTGAATCAGTCACACACACACTGAATCAGTCACACACACACTGAATCAGTCACACACACACTGAATCAGTCACACACACACTGAATCAGTCACACACACACTGAATCAGTCACACACACACTGAATCAGTCACACACACACTGAATCAGTCACACACACACTGAATCAGTCACACACACACTGAATCAGTCACACACACACTGAATCAGTCACACACACACTGAATCAGTCACACACACTGAATCAGTCACACACACTGAATCAGTCACACACACAAATACAGTATTTGCATACATAACTGTTTCCTTTCACGAGGGTCCTGAGAAGAACGATATTCCAAGTTGCTTTTCATGTGTCATGCCAGCTTAATCACGTCCATAAACTGCAAAAGGGTCAGACATAGGCCAAAAACTTTTCAGAGAGAGAGAGAGAGAGAGAGAAATAACTATTTCAAAGCGAGGGAGCCATCTGTCAGCCTGGCCAGTAAACAGCTGGTGGGGAAGATGCAAGATGTCTGAACAGAGACTGACAAGATGGGAGATGACAGGAAACAGATTTCCCTTCTGTTTTTTTCCTTCCCTCTCTCTCTGTGGAACGGCGGAGGAAACAGACCGTCCGTCTGGGTGCTGTGAAGGCTCCCTCCAGATTCTGCTACCTCTCCTCTCCCTGTCAGCCTGAGAGAGAAGCAGTCTGCTGTAGGATTCATTAGTTTTAGTTAGTTATTTTGGGGAGGATTTGTTTGTAGTCGTCAAAGTGTGCCGTCACTGGGAACCTTTAATTGTACAGATGTTCTGGTGTCTTCTGAGTCGTTTCTTTGATTCTGAGTCAGTGTTCTGTTTTTTTCCTTCTCATTCCTTTGCCAGGATGAAAGCAGAACATGGTCTTTGAAAGTGTAGGATCCACTATTATCTGTTGACAGAGAGATGTAATTTTCACGGGATTGTTTTGCAGATCACAATTCATATGGCTTGAATTATTTAGCCGGGCGAATGGACCCACCGCAGATAATAATGTGGATACAAATCTCTCTGCCTGCTGTTTGTTTCATTCAAATGAATGCAAATAAGGAGTCTGAGTCAGAGTGTAGTTAGTTTTAAAAACGAGTAGGCCTACTTGGGCTTGTGTTGATTACTGTTGTATCATTTGTTAAACCAACTCGGCTCTCTTTAGCTATTCCCCCATAACCCTTTGTGTTTTTTATTCACACAGCTCGTTAATTGGCTGACATCATTAACCTCATTTTCTGCTGGCTTAATGTTGGTGAAATGCCGATGGTGGAGTTTCTTCTTCTCCATTCCCTCTCTCTCTCCCGCCCCCTCACTCCCTCCACAGCACAGTGTAATTTGTGATCTTCTTGACAATAGGCAGTGTAATACCATAATGGTTTTAATTGTCTTATCACGTTAATATGTGGCTGTGGCCCCTTCCACATGACAGGGCCAGGCCACCCTAATAAACAGTGATTGCACTGTTTTACACACATTGTTTTCTTTCTTTCTCTCCTTTTTATTTGATTTTTCTCATTCTCTTTCTCTCTCACTCCTAAGTTTTTGATGATCAGCGTAGGAAAGGTGGCAGCTGCTGAGGCTGCAGAAGTCACATTGTGGTTGGCGGCATGTGTGAGCGAGGGAAATAGCGAGAGAGAGGGGAGCGAGAGAGTGGAAAGGGAGGGGGGAGAATGAGAGAGAGAGATGGGGAGAGTGAGTGGAGCGGACGGGATGAGCTGTCATCTCCAGAACTTCTCTCTCAGCTGTCAGATTGACAGGCAGCCTGGACACCTCACACTCAGTTGAACAAACAAGAGCTGTCACTTCTAAACCTTCTCTCTCTCTCTCTCTCTCTCTCTCTCTCTCTCTCTCCTCTCCTCTCCTCTCGTGTCTGGATGAGGGGACTGTGGGGGTAGCGGGAGGAGAAGGTGAATAGGAGACTCATGTTGTATGTGTTTTTTTGGTGTGTTTGTAGTTTCATGTTTTATGCACCATCTTATTAGAATGTATCGGGTTAAACCCCTTTATATCCTCCCCAGAGAGACGGGTTAAACCCCTTTATATCCTCCCAGAGAGACGGGTTAAACCCCTTTATATCCTCCCCAGAGAGACGGGTTAAACCCCTTTATATCCTCCCCAGAGAGACGGGTTAAACCCCTTTATATCCTCCCCAGAGAGACGGGTTAAACCCCTTTATATCCTCCCCAGAGAGACGGGTTAAACCCCTTTATATCCTCCCCAGAGAGACGGGTTAAACCCCTTTATATCCTCCCAGAGAGACGGGTTAAACCCCTTTATATCCTCCCCAGAGAGACGGGTTAAACCCCTTTATATCCTCCCCAGAGAGACGGGTTAAACCCCTTTATATCCTCCCCAGAGAGACGGGTTAAACCCCTTTATATCTTCCCCAGAGAGACGGGTTAAACCCCTTTATATCCTCCCCAGAGAGACGGGTTAAACCCCTTTATATCCTCCCCAGAGAGACGGGTTAAACCCCTTTATATCTTCCCCAGAGAGACGGGTTAAACCCCTTTATATCCTCCCAGAGAGACAGGTAAACCCCTTTATATCCTCCCCAGAGAGACGGGTTAAACCCCTTTATATCCTCCCAGAGAGACGGGTTAAACCCCTTTATATCCTCCCCAGAGAGACGGGTTAAACCCCTTTATATCCTCCCAGAGAGACGGGTTAAACTCCTTTATATCCTCCCCAGAGAGACGGGTTAAACCCCTTTATATCCTCCCCAGAGAGACGGGTTAAACCCCTTTATATCCTCCCCAGAGAGACGGGTTAAACCCCTTTATATCCTCCCCAGAGAGACGGGTTAAACCCCTTTATATCTTCCCCAGAGAGACGGGTTAAACCCCTTTATATCCTCCCAGAGAGACGGGTTAAACCCCTTTATATCCTCCCCAGAGAGACGGGTTAAACCCCTTTATATCCTCCCAGAGAGACGGGTTAAACCCCTTTATATCTTCCCTAGAGAGACGGGTTAAACTCCTTTATATCCTCCCCAGAGAGACGGGTTAAACCCCTTTATATCCTCCCAGAGAGACGGGTTAAACCCCTTTATATCCTCCACAGAGAGACGGGTTAAACCCCTTTATATCCTCCCAGAGAGACGGGTTAAACCCCTTTATATCCTCCCAGAGAGACGGGTTAAACCCCTTTATATCCTCCCTAGAGAGACGGGTTAAACCCCTTTATATCCTCCCCAGAGAGACTAGTTTGTATCGGGTTAAACCCCTTTATATCCTCCCCAGAGAGACTAGTTCGTATCGGGTTAAACCCCTTTATATCCTCCCCAGAGAGACTAGTTTGTATCGGGTTAAACCCCTTTATATCCTCCCCAGAGAGACTAGTTTGTATCGGGTTAAACCCCTGATTTCACAGCTTCCCAGTCACAAGTTAACCCTTTATATCCTCCCCAGAGAGACTAGTTTGAATGTGTTTGTGGTGGGCGAGGGTGGAATAGCCCCATGTGCTGCCTATATCAGCTGAGAAAGAGGCCTGCTCTCCTCTGCTCTTCTCTGATAGCATACCCTCCTTTCATTATTCAATCCCCCCCCCACTCTCTCCCCACAAGCGGCAGAAATAAACCAGGTTAAGAATTGGTCTAAAACGCATCTCGGCAGATCAAAAGGGGGAGAGGCGGTGTGTCGGCCTTTCTCCGTGTTTTATCTTTTATTAATTGCCGCAGTGCAGAGAGTGCTAGCGAGTCTCCCCGTGATCATTACTGCAACGCGGAATAACATATTAACATGTTTCCATGCATTATGCATGGCCAGGGAGGGGGCCGCCATGTTGTGTAGAGGACCCTCTGTGTGTGTGTCAGTCTAACTCCACCACCTGCAAGGCCTCTCCTTTCCTCTACGTGAGAGTGAGGAGGAAGTGGCGAGCAACAAATGAGTTTCTCTAGGTTTAGAGATGCAGTCGGGACCGTAAGCACTTAGAAATTCGTAACATACTGTACAAATTTGAATTTGTATCATATCATGCGAATAGCAAAAAATAAAAATACATGTTTTTTTGCAATTCATCAACTATCATATGAAATTGATGAGATAGCACATTATTGTACAACATTTCAGAGACCTGTTTTGGCTCATTAGCACTACTTTCAAAACTACTAGCTGCAATTGCACAAAACCTGTATTAACTTAGTACAGGGGCACTTAGGATTCTCCTCTCAATACACTTGGTGAGATTGGTTTCTCCCCCCTCCACAGGGCTGTTCTGTATCTGTATGTCTGCATCCCAAGTCCCTATTCACTATGGTCCTGGTCAAAATGAGTGCACTAAATATGGAACAGGATGCCATTTTGGAGATATTCTATGTGTTTGTTACAGAACATGTCCTGTAAGCACAATTAACCCTTTATAGAAATGTTATATCCTGTAACAAATAATGTGTTTCTCTCTGCTGATAACATATTCATGTTGTTCCCGATGCACTGAGTGACACATTGTGAAAATACAAAATTCGATACGACTGAGGGAAAACATTACCATCCGACAGAGATCGGTAACTAGAAGAAACACACTGACAGACTCTAGATGAGAGGATAAGTTGTTTTTTCACAGTGCAGTTGATTGATCAGGCTAATGTATAGCTCCCTATCGGCCAATTCCACCTACAAGATCAATCGTTGACTCAATCATGCCTGTAGTGCTAGTGTGTATTTCCACATACTCAGTATTCACAGAGTGCAGTTCACATACCAGAACCTTTTTTTTAACCAAACTTCTCTCTGGTCCTGACTCATGATTCACTTTTTCTTTCTCTTTCTTCCTATTTTTCTTCTCTTCTTACTCTCTGTTTCTCCCTCTCTGTTCCCCCTTTTTTCACTCTCTCTCTCTCTCTCTCTCTCTCCTTCTTACTCTCTGTTTCATTCTCTCTCTCTCTCTGTTTCTCCCTCTCTGTTCCCCCCTTTTTCTCTCTCTCTCTCTCTCTCTCTCTCCTTCTTACTCTTTGTTTCTCTCTCTCTCTGTTTCTCCCTCTCTCTCAGAGTTTCTCCCTCTCTCTCTGTTTTTTCTTTCTGTTTTCCCCTTTTCTCTCTCTCTCTGTTTCTCCCTCTCTCTCTCTCTGTTTCTCCCTCTCTCTCTGTTTCTCCCTCTCTCTCTCTGTTTCTCTCTCTCTCTGTTTCCCCCTCTCTCTCTCTCTCTGTTTCTCCCTCTTTCTCTCTCTGTTTCTCCCTCCCTCTCGCTCTGTAACTCCCGCTCTCTCGCTCTGTAACTCCATCTCTCTCTCTGTAACTCCCTCTGTTTCTCCCTCTCTCTCTCTGTTTCTCTCTCTCTGTTTCCCCCTCTCTCTCTCTCTGTTTCTCCCTCTCTCTCTCTCTGTTTCTCCCTCTCTCTCTGTGTTTCTTCCTCTTTCTCTCTCTGTTTCCCCCTCTCTCTCTCTCTGTTTCTCCCACCCTCTCGCTCTGTAACTCCCTCTCTCTCGCTCTGTAACTCCATCTCTCTCTCTGTAACTCCCTCTCTCTCTGTTTCTCCCTCTCTCTGTTTCCCCCTCTCTCTCTGTTTCTCTCTCTCTCTGTTTCCCCCTCTCTCTCTCTCTGTTTCCCCCTCTCTCTCTCTCTGTTTCTCCCTCTCTCTCTCTCTGTTTCTCCCTCTCTCTCTGTGTTTCTCCCTCTTTCTCTCTCTGTTTCCCCCTCTCTCTCTCTCTGTTTCCCCCTCTCTCTCTCTCTCTGTTTCTCCCTCTTTCTCTCTCTGTTTCTCCCACCCTCTCGCTCTGTAACTCCCTCTCTCTCGCTCTGTAACTCCATCTCTCTCTCTGTAACTCCCTCTCTCTCTCTGTTTCTCCCTCTCTCTGTTTCCCCCCTCTCTCTTTGTTTCTCCCTCTTTCTCTCTTTGTTTCTCCCTCTCTCTCTGTTTCTCCCTCCCTCTCTCTCTCTCTCTCTCTCTCTCTCTGTTTCTTCCTCTTTCTCTCTCTGTTCCCCCCCCCTCTCTCTCTCTCTCTTTCTCCCTCTCTCTCTGTGTTTCTTCCTCTTTCTCTCTCTGTTTCTCCCTCTTTCTCTCTCTCTGTTTCTCCCTCTCTCTCTCTTTGTTTCTCCCTCTCTCTCTCTTTGTTTCTCCCTCTCTCTCTTTGTTTCTCCCTCTCTCTCTGTTTCTCCCTCCCTCTCTCTCTCTCTCTCTCTCTCTCTGTTTCTCCCTCTCTCGCTCTCTGTTTCCCCCTCTCTCTCTCTCTGTTTCCCCCTCTCTCTCACTGTTTCTCCCTCTCTCTCTCTGTAACTCCCTCTCTCTCTCTGTAACCCCTCTCTCTCTCTGTTTCTCCCTCTCTCCCTCTCTGTAACTCCCTCTCTCTCTGTAACTCCCTCTCTCTTTCTGTTTCTCCCCTCTCTCTCTGTTTCTCCCTCTTTCTCTCTCTGTTTCTCCCTCTCTCTCCTTTTCTCCCTCTCTCTGTTTGTTTCTCCCTCTTTCTCTCTCTGTTTCTCCCTCTCTCTCTCTGTTTCTCCCTCTCTCTCTCTCTGTTCTC